>NW_017176301.1:44059-57229 GCF_001652005.2 Ceratina calcarata | reverse complement strand
AATTAGCAGAGTTCAATAAAACTCTCTAATCATCTTAATTCTTCATTACTTAATTTCTCTTATTCTAACGTATAATTAAAATCCACTGTCTCCTATTTTGTTTTGTGTTTAAGACGAGGCTCGTAGCCCCTTTCCCTCGGCTTGCTTCCGCATGCGTAATAAATACGAATTCGAATAAAAATTGCAACCCGATCACGTATCTCGACAGTTGTAAGTATGTAAGTACACGCGTGTGGGCGTGAGAATGCGTTTACGTGTCCCGTTTTCAAAATCCATACCCACTCCCTATTTTCACGATACATACGTGCCATACGTGATCCAGGTAAATCCGTTCCACAATTTACAAAAACAGAAATTAAACGATCGAATTTCTATAATTGTCCCGTTATTTATATTTCATTTTTCCAATTCCAGTTGATGAGAAAATTTACAAATACACCTCTGGATATACTGTATATCGTAGAATTTTTTCAGATTTTTAGTATGACAACTTCCATTTGAAAAAATTGCCAGATTTGTAACTTCTATACCAGCCTATATCAATTCGCACTTTCCATTACAATTAATATCTTCAATTCTAACAACTGGAACCAGTTGAAAAAATTCACCAATATAGTACTTAGTATGCTGTATATTATAGAATTTTTTCGGATTTCAAACCTCAATTATAAAAAATTCTCCGATAACTCGAATACCGATTAATCAACGCTTTAAACTGAATCATGGGAATCTACTAACAATAAGGTGCAGCACGTAATACGTGTACAAAGCGGATAAGATAAAGAGGAATAAAGAGGAGTAGGAGTTTATCAATACTTAGAATATTCGCTGCGACGCCTCACATAATACAGCCGTTCGATCGCGTCCCGAGTTGTACATAGTAAAAATCGAGGAACAGGGATTATTGATCGGGTTTTAGAGTACCCTGCGCCCGCGCAAGGGAGTACCGAGTAGAGAGCGAGAACTACCCTCGTCCCCCATTCACCTTTCAGTCCGCGTTCCCTGCTCCATTTACTCTCAGTGAGTGTAACTCTGACAGGGCTTCGACTGCTAATTTAACATAAATTCTTTCAACTCTAAATCGTCTTAAATAAATTCGAGTGTCAAGACGACGAGAGTCAAATCGAAAATGTCTGGTGGTAAGTGCATACTACCTATGTCTCTAAATGATCCCTCTATTTAGTAATATCAGCGTACATATTCTGTGATTTACTGCATTGTCCTATCGGCCTGATTCTCTTCCTTCATTCATTAAACGGCAGTATAATAACTGTTATTAATAAATACAGTAATCTTTGGATACATCGCCAAATTTATCTGAATATATGATTAAGGTCTGTTAATGTGGTCATATGTCCAGACTACTCTAAATCACTTTGTATTATCTTCCTTTAGGTAATTACAATGATCTCCGGATATATGATCACGTGCTGTAATTTGCACATGGATGGCCATATATCCGGAGAATATTGTAAATCGCTTCCTACCATTTTCTTTTATAGAAATACAGTGGTCTGTGGATATATGGCCACTCATGCCCAAGTAGCAAGGCATGGCCATGCATCCAGAGACCATTGTAAATAATTTTATCTCCCTTTATCTAAGGATCACCTCAAGCAGGCTTGGTCATACATGTAGACACTATTAAAATCTCTGATACCTACTCCACTACAATTCTACGTTCCATTACTCATATTCTACCATCTTATAATTATAATTCTACTATTCTACTGTAATCTTTATGTTTCCAGACAGAGACTACATTGGATTCGCTACGTTGCCCGAACAGGTCCACAGGAAGTCGGTGAAACGGGGATTCGAGTTTACCCTGATGGTCTTAGGGGAGAGCGGGTTAGGGAAGTCCACCTTGATCAACAGCCTGTTCCTCGGGGATTTGTACAAGGAAAGGCAGATACCAGACGCGGCCGGTTGGTAGCGTGAAAGATCCCCAAGCCTCCGAAAGTCATTGTCAAATTCAGTTGTTTTCAGAGCGCGTCGAGAAGACCACGGCTATCGAAAAGAAAACTATGGATATTGAAGAGAGGGGCGTCAGGCTCAGGCTGACGATCGTCGACACGCCAGGTAAATTAGGGAAATATTCCACTTTTTGTTTAAGGATGTATCGGCTATACAGTCAATCCCAAAAGTTTATGTACCTTAGAAAAACGCATTTCCTATAATTAAAAAGAAATCAGACGTCGGAAGAATAATGCTAATAATGAATAGCTACGTGCCAAAAAGTATAGAAGGAAATATCCAATTAAGTATTGACGCTGACGAAAATTTTTTTTTTTTTAAACTTGCGAAAAATGCTTCGAATAAAAGTTGTTTTCCTTCTTACTTCGACCTTTAACGAGTTACGTATGATTATTTGGCATTTTATTAATGTTAACAAAATCCGACCATCCCAGCGTCGAAACGGCGAAGTTTTGGCAAAAAATTTTATTTTTCCTTAATTACTCCTAAACCGTTGGATGTACAGGAAAATTGTATATGACCTTTCTTGTAGAGGACGACGAGATCTACAATTTCTGTATAACATTTTTTCGCTAGCATTAATATTTAACGAGTTATTGACGAAAAACGAAAAAACAGTTTTTTGCAAATTACTCGTTAAATTGCATTATGCAATTTTTCCGTATGTCCAACGGTTTGGGAGTTATTGGCCAAAAACGAAAATTTGGAAGAAATTGAAGGGGTGCCCCTTGGAAAAATCGAAAATTTTTTTTGTTGTTTATTATTAGCAATGTTTTTCCGATGTCTGATTTCTTTTTAAAAAATGCGTTTCTAAAGTGCATAAACGTTTGGGATTGATTGTATAGCCAATACATCCTTAATTGTAATTAAACGATTGTCTCAGGGTTCGGCGACGCGGTGAACTGCGAGGACACTTGGAAGGCATGCTCCGCTTATATTGACGAGCAATTCCGACAATACTTCACGGACGAAAGTGGATTAAATAGGAAAAACATTCAGGATAACAGAGTTCATTGCTGTTTGTATTTTATCCCGCCGTACGGTCACGGGTAATTAAATTGATTAAATTGCACGTCGATTACACTGAATTTCATATTGTGTTCTGGATTAATTGTATATTTTATTGTCAGATTGAGGCAACTGGACTTGGAGGTATTGAAACGATTGCATAGGAAAGTGAACGTGGTGCCAGTGATTGCTAAGGCAGATACATTGACTACCTACGAAGTGAGGAAATTGAAGGAACGAATATTGGCTGATATAGAGGAGCACGAGATTCAAGTAAGATAATAACAAGAACATAAAAATTCAGTGATCTTCGGATATACGGTTTATTGCTAATAACTCATTATTTATTGATCGTAGCGAAAAATATTTTATACGATAGTTGTAGGCATAGACGACCTCTACAAAAAAGGTTGAATGTATCTTTCTTCTAACTCCAGTATTTAATGAGATAATTACAATTAATCGGATCGGGCAAAATCTAGCCTCCCCTGCCGTCGGATCAACAAATTTTTTGCCAGAATTTTGATTTCTCCTCAATTACTCCTAAACAACTGAAGCTATTGTAAAATTGAATACAATCTTTCTGGTAACTCAGAAATAGGTCTATAACTTTTATTTGAAACATTTTTCGATAGCGTTAATAATTATCTAACTAATTACATTAATTAATTAGTAAAAGAAACACCGAATGGTTTTTCGTTAATTATTCATTAATTAGTGGAGATAGGAGAAAATTGCACCTTTCTTGCAGCTCTCGTGAATATCTACAACTTTCGTTACATAAGTTTTTTGCTAGCGGCAACGGACGAGCAGTTATTTGCAATAACTGAGCATTTTGGAAAATCTGAAGCTGTAGTCCTTGACAAAAGTTTGATTTTTTCAAAATTTCAAAGAATCTTCTAAATGAAAGTTGTAGATACTGTTAACTACAAACAAGGTTCTATACGATACCCTCCTATCTCGAATATTTCAGGAGTAATCGTCACGAGTCTGAAACTCCACTGTTTCTTATATCATCTATCACTTTACTTGAAATAACGCGTTAATTATTGATCGTAGCGAAAAACGTTTTAAACGGAAGTTGCAGCTATTATTATCCTCTACAAATAAGGTCCTATAAAATTTTCTAGTAACTTCAATACTTCAGGAGTATTCATCAAGCATATGAGATTACTTTCTTAGTAATAGAAGTTTATTATTGTGCATAACTCGTTAATTATTGATCCTATTAAAAAATGTATGAAATAAAAGTTTTAGTTCGAACTCTTTCTTACAAATAAGGTCGTATACAATTATAATATTTTTTAAGTAATCATAATATATCCATATATTACTGATTTTATCATGTGAATAATTGCACCTTTATAATTTCTTCCATTAGATATATCAATTTCCCGACTGTGACAGTGACGAGGACGAGGAGTTTAAACAACAAGACAAAGAATTGAAAGCCTGTATCCCGTTTGCTGTCGTTGGGAGCTCGACAGTCTTAGAAGTAGCTGGGAAGAAAGTGAGGGGAAGGCAATATCCTTGGGGAGTAGTGGAAGGTAACTAATTTTAATACAAAACTACGAACCTATCTAATAAATCCATTTGTTCTAATAAATTCTGTTTAATAAATTTCTGTCTCCAATAAATTTTTTTCCACTCTTTCAATAAATTTCTGTGTTTAGTAAATTTTTTCCCAAGTTTTTAATAAATTTAGATAATTCATAAATTTTGTTCCAGTGGAGAATCCAAAGCACAGCGATTTCGTGAAGCTCAGAACGATGCTAATATCCACTCACATGCAAGATTTGAAAGACGTCACTCAGGACGTTCATTATGAAAATTTCCGCGCCCAGTGCATCTCTCAAATATCCCAACAGGCGATCAGGGAACGGAGGTATTTACGCATGTAAATAATTCTTTTGATACTGATAACACGCGGCCATTCGAAAGGGTCTAACCGGATAAGATGGTAAAATGTGCCCTTGAACGAAATTCAACTGTCAATGAGCAATTCGATAGTGTCCAAAGAAAACGTTCCGTGCCAATTTTCAACCCTCTATCTCAATCCGGAGGGTAGTTATGGGGATTAATCAGTATTAGCATTTTTGCTGTATTTCTCTTATTAAACATTTAGTAAAAAATCTGAAAAAATTCTTACACGTCCATGGGACGGTACTCGATATCAAGGAATTTACTCAGATTTTTTGGTTGTGTAATACCGTCGTGAAAAATAAAAAATGCCAAAAATGCATAAAAAATGCTGATTTCATATAGAATTTTTCGAGTGACATCATTTATATTTTTATGATAGACGTGCCTCGATCCAACTATTATACCCTATTTTTTTTTTATTTTTCGGTGAAGTGCGCCGTATTTAAAAAAATCATAAACCGATTTTATTCGTTGAATTTCGCGAAATGAAATCCCTTATCATTCGAATTGTTACACTTCCTTCTCTCAGTAGTCGTATTTCTTTCTGTTAAATACCTTTGTACAATATTAAGCATCAATTGAAAAAATCTGAAAAAATTCCCTAATATAGAATCCCTCGAACATATGAGGATTTATTTCAGATTTTTTGACAAACGTTTAATAGGAATGGCACGAACTTCTTTGGACACTCTATCGAACAGTGCATTGCAAGCTAAATTTCTTTCAAGGGCACATTTTACCATCTTATCCAGCTAGACCATTTCCTTTTCATGGAATTTATTATTTTATTAATTCATTTTTTAAAACGACTCAAGAGAATTTGACGTTTGGAAGGAATCTTCGGTTATCCCTGTTCTCTATAGGAAACTGCTAACATCGAATTGTAATAACTTCTTTAATAGGTTCGCAAAATTTCTAAAATTTTGTACAGTGTTTTATTAATGTAATACCTATACCCCCCCCCCCCTGTAAATCTTCAAATGTCAATGCTTTGTCACACATGTTTTTATGTAAGATTCATACAACTTTATTGTACCCTCTCTACAACCAATTTACATTACAGCAAACTGAAAAGGGACTCAGGCCCACATTTTGAGAACAGTATATCAGACACAGATCGACTGTTATTGCAAAAGGACGAGGAGGTAAATAATAACAATAATAATAATAATAATAATAATAATAATAATAATAATAATAATAATAATTCATTTTCCATTTAAATTACTGAATTCATTTTATCCAATCGAATTTCAGATAAGAAGAATGCAGGACATTCTGGCGCAGATGCAAGAGAAGCTGAAAGCCACGGGCCAAGTGAATCAAATGAACCACGGGATCGGATTAAGAGGTCGAGTTGGAAGTTTGGGAAATGATTTGGACTCGACCGACGTTGAGAAGAAGAGAAACAGTATTATCGACGTTTAATTATAACAACTATAACAAAACCAGTGAAACTGGCAGGGGTGGGGGATGGATTTAATTAGACAGGAACGCACAAGAAATCGATTAATTTAATTATAGAATAATTAACAATATGTATAGTAATCTGCGGATACGTTGCCACTCATCATAA
Organism: Ceratina calcarata; assembly: GCF_001652005.2. Lineage (NCBI taxonomy): Eukaryota > Metazoa > Arthropoda > Insecta > Hymenoptera > Apidae > Ceratina > Ceratina calcarata. Next base: position 50,745 of record NW_017176301.1, on the reverse strand, counting down.
GTCCCAAAAGTTAGGCTCGTCGCATCCCTCTATAAGTCTCAAGAATCGGACCCATTAGAAAAGGCCCAAAATCTCGTTAAAAGGGCCGAAAAGTGATCATGTATCCAAATGAACGTAGCCATATATCCGGGGATTACTGTATTAAAAGAGATGAAGAGTGAAAAGAGAGAGAGAGAAGGGGTAGTGTGCTAATGCCGACACCAAAGAACACTTTTTTATAATGATACGCTATAAGTATAGTTGACCAATTTATAATTTTTCTATATACACGCGCGTACGTACGTATTTGTAGTTAAATTTACGTTGAACATGTATACAAGTTTCGGAAACATAAAGTTGAACGAACGATTTATTTAATGCAGTTTTACTATCCACCGTTTCCTTGTTTTGAAATTAGTATTTAAATAAATATTAAATGCACTCGTTGAACTTTTCCTTCTATTCGACTATCGCACGAGGAATTAAAAGTCTATACACTTAAACCTGTATCAAGGAACAAACTTAAGGATGTATTGGCTATATAGTCAATCCCAAAAGTTTATGCACTTTAGAAACGCATTTTTTAAAAAGAAATCAGACGTCGGATAAACATTGCTAATAATAAACAACAAAAAAAAATTTTGATTTTTCCGAGATTTTTCCAAGGGGCACCCCTTCAATTTCTTCCAAATTTTCGTTTTTGGCCAATAACTCCCAAACCGTTGGACATACGGAAAAATTGCATAATGCAATTTAACGAGTAATTTGCAAAAAACTGTTTTTTCGTTTTTCGTCAATAACTCGTTAAATATTAATGCTAGCGAAAAAATGTTATACAGAAATTGTAGATCTCGTCGTCCTCTACAAGAAAGGTCATATACAATTTTCCCGTAGATTCAACGGTTTAGGAGTAATTAAGGAAAAATGAAATTTTTTGCCAAAAGTTCGCCGTTTCGACGCTGGGATGGATGGTCGGATTTTGTCAACATCAATAAAATGCCAAATAATCATACGTAACTCGTTAAATATCGAAGTTAGAAGGAAAACAACTTTTACTTCAGCGTCAATACTTAATTGGATATTTCCATCTATACTTTTTAGCACGTAGCTATTTATTATTAGCATTGTTCTTCTGACGTCTGATTTCTTTTTAATTATAGGAAATGCGTTTTTCTAAGGTACATAAACTTTTGAGATTGACTGTATAGCCAATACATCCTTAATGCACGATCCGTTATGAAAATCAAAGAATTGATAATAAAATATTGATTAGACATAAGACGATAGACAAAGCCAATCAAAAGATTCTCGAGTCTAATTCAGTTGTTTTATATAAACGCCCTCTTTCATCCTACGTATCATATGTCGATAGATTTTTGTTACATTTTAAACGTATAATCCAACACCCTGTTTATCCCTTATTTCTATATGAAAACATACGTACATGGTATCCCAACAAAAGTTGTGTACACACTCATTAAGCAATGCCCGTGGATTCTGTTAAATTTTCAAAATGAAATGTATTTTAATAGACACCGACTTTACGATTACTTAAAATGTTTACACATATTTTTGAGACACCCTATACACTGAGCGAGTGTATTAATTGTGAGTCGTAAACATACCGATATGAACGCGGAATTGGTACCGGAGTACCAAATATCAAGGGGACGCTCGACGATTGAATCATTTTCAAAGAAGTCCTTCTGTCTTCTCGAAGACATTAAAACTAGTCATTATTTACGACCGCCACGCAGTAATTGTGGTTTCATTAGAAACCATGATTATTACTGCTGGGCTTTCGACTATGATATAATTCAATTGGATTTCTTAACTTCGGGGACTATAAAACATGTCTGCATCAAATTTGTTAAACTATTTGTTAAACGATAGTCGTTTAGTGAACGTTTCAACGATTTCTGATGACTCCAAAGGTTGGTAAAACTATAGAAAAAATGTATACACACACACAACTAGCTTAGCCGTGTTTCTAAATTCGACTGTTTTTTCTTCTTTTTTTTGTTTAATCGAATAGATAATTCTGTTGATAATGATGCCGGTGGGATTGCTATCCAGTCCTCAAGGACCAGCGTATCTTCCACCTGCGGGACAGCCCAGGCCTAACAATCCACAGCCACCGGGTGGACACCCAGACGAGTGGGCAGGGGTCAGTATAATTTACTTTTTCTTTACTCTCGAACTAACTGAAGATATTTAAATGGTATTTGGATATGTTATAGATATAGGATAGCTCTGGATTCACTGTAAATTTCAACTCTCTACTGTTGATAGTTTATGAGTTAGAATTATTTATATAAAATTCAATTCTAATAGTATAAGATTCCAAGCTTCCTGAATCTTTTTCTCAAGAGCTATTTAAATGACTCTTGAATGTGTTTTAGATATAGTATGGCTCCAGATTCATGAATTTTCTCATCCTCCTGTTACCAATAGTGTAGAAGATATGATTATGTAAAACATAATTCCAATATAAGATTCCAAGTTTCATGAATTTTTTTCTCAGAGCCTATCGATCCTATTTAAATGATTCTTGGATATATTCAAGAGACACTATTCCTCTAACTTCATACTTTTTTCCAATGTTTTATCCACACTACTTTTCATAATAAAATTATCTATAAAAACCGTAATCCTCTAAAATCCCTTTTTAAGAATGAAACACATTACCCTCACTAATTTCACAAAACTAACATTCTATCTAGGATCCAGTGAATTACGAATTTTCGTACGAAGTGGAGGACGCGTTAAACGCTCTAAACTTCGGCCACCAGGAGTCAAGGAAGGACGACGAAGCCACAGGGAGTTATCACGTTTTATTACCGGATGGGAGGACTCAGATCGTGGATTATGTGGCCGATAGGCAAGGGTACAGACCGATGGTACGTTACGAAGGAGTCGCGAGCTATCCTGCACCTTCGCGTCCAGCAGGAGGGACCAGCAATGACGAAGGATATAGATATTAATTAATAAGGATGTTAAGCTAGCGATTGGCAAGTTGTAACGATTTTAATAAAAAGAAGTTGTAATCGAGAAGGAAATTGTATTGTTGAAGTTTCATTGATTCCTTATTGACAGTCAATTTTTATATAAAAACTTTGAAGAACATATATACATATATAATAATTTTGAGGATGTAAAAGCTTTAAGAATTTTCTATTTTTATTATTTTTTTAATTAGAGCTTTATTTTACATGGTCGCATGAACAGTAGAATCATTAACGTCCAACACTGAATTTGTACAAATTGTTACATAATTATGTTACATGAGTATATACTAAGTAAAGAATACTAAATTATGAAAAATAATGGTTTTTAAATACTGGGAATGTTTATAATGAGTTTAGAAGATTGAATCTGTTGAAGAAGTCTACAACATTTGTGATATTTTCCTCCTCATTGAAGTTACTTTTCATATCATCTTTAATTTTACAAATCAATCTTTCAAATGAGAAGTTGGTGCAGAAGTAAAATATTTAAGTAAAATATATTGAATAGTTAGTGTGGTTCTACATTTTATATTGGAAATTGAAATAGGGAAAAATTCTTGAAGAATAAATTCCATTTTTATACAATGATTCTCAGGTGAACTTGATTAATGATTTTATTTCGCAAGTTGCAATGGATTTACGATCCTAACACAATTGAGAAATCTACAACTACATTCACAGTACATATGTATAAGACGTTTTTCAAATTTCAATCAACAATCCCCAATTTACAACAAATAAAAATAGAAAAGATACATTTAAATAAAACAATAAGACTCACCATTGGATGATCATCCCCTGTAAGACCCAGCTGATCGCAGCACGACAACATTTCATCACAGGCAGCTATCAAACTAAATCACTCGTCAACCCGGAAGTAAAAATCTTAAAATCAAACCTTAATCCATCAGAAACTTAAAAATCACTTCTAAAAATTATCATATCCTTTAGGATTTATCATTCGAGCAATAATCGCGATTCAATACGTAACAACAATTCAAGTGAAACTCGGAAAAATAGGAAAATCGATGTGGATCGCGGGAACCAAGGTCGATCGACGAGAACGAGTCTAGAAAATATCGCGTAATTCTCGCCGGTATTCGCCATGAAACGTCCATCGCACTCGGTATTTAAACTATTTCTACAATTTAACAATCGAAACTATGTTTACACTAATTAAAATTGTTAATTTTCGCGGAGCAAGAGGTAACGTGTATCACTTTTGACAGCCGCAGCTAGAGCCACGAATGGCAAGATGGCGGCACGATCGTTTCTCATTGGCCCCCAGCGATGCGCCATTGTAACTTGGTTGGCTTCCAGCGACGTGTCAATGTAATCTGATTGGGTCAGTGCGGGTGGCTTTAAGAAATGTGATTGGATGTTTGGATGGCAGCTAAAGGAGACTGATGGAATTGCACTAAAAATGAGAATTCGAATTTACAAGGAAAATTTTACGATAATTCATTTTTTTAAGCTTCCTATAATGAGAAATTTTTTAAATAAATTCGGAGAAATACCACTTAGTTTAGACTACAATTCAGAATTTTATCAAGCTTCTAACTAGCTTTGCTAAGCTTTGTAATTAGAAGTTATAAATAGAAGATTATTTCTGGAGATTAATTAACGAATAAATAAATACCTTTATTATCTCTATTAAATTCGCAGTTGCAAGCTGATTAATTATGTAAATGACGTCCAGGGGTCTTAAATGGGTTATCGAATTTAAGATTTCTTTTACGTTATTCAAGCCACAACAATGATAACGAATTATCATTAATTCATTTGATGATGTTATCGTTTAGCTTTAAATAGGGCAACGAGTAAATGCGATGTTATTGTAACTTCGGCTCTCCTAAGTCAATTATTATTATTTCAATATACATTTACAATTATATCTCTTTGAATACTTTTTCTAATATATTGTTGAAATTTTTTGTTTAAAAAATGGCTTCGAAAATACATGCATTCGAATCAAACTTTGTTACATTGTCAAGATTCGTTTTGGCCGAACAAAGAAAGATTCCTACTGCTACTGGAGACCTGACGCAACTATTAAACTGCATACAGACGGCCGTGAAAGCTGTCAGCTCGGCTGTTAGGAAAGCAGGCATTTCTAACTTGTGAGCGTTTTTATATTTTTTTGCTTATGATTCCAATATATGTAATTTTATTAAACAGTTGAGAGATGTACTACTAGACGTGAAGTATATTGTCAGATTTTTTCATAATTTTACTCTAGTTTTACTCTAGTTCAATATTTTATTCTAGTCAGGAAAAATTCCCAAACTTTAATGACCTTATTTTTACTGTATGGAATCTGTTAAAAAAATTCAGACATCTTCTACTAGATCAGTACTATACCCTCAAATTTTTCCATAAGTTTGCCTCGTATAGTCCAACCAGAATTGTGAAAAATAAAAATTGCAACAATACCAAAAATCTGTTTCTCGTATTTCTCTAATTAAAGATCCAGTTATTTGAAATTAATTTTAGATACGGCATAGCCGGGCAGCAGAACGTCCAAGGAGAAGAAGTGAAGAAACTGGACGTTTTCAGCAATGAATTGTTCGTAAACATGTTAACATCGTCTTACTCGACTAAGTATTTAATCAGCGAGGAAAACGAGGAGATAATCGAAATCGAAACGGAGAAACAAGGGAAATACATTGTCTGCTTCGACCCTCTGGACGGCTCGTCGAACATCGACTGCCTCGTATCCGTCGGCTCGATTTTTGGCATTTATAAAAAGAATGAACCAAATGAATTGCTGATTGGGAGGAACTTAGTTGCAGCTGGCTACGCGCTTTATGGGTCGGCTACTATGATTGTTTTATCAATCGGAAGCGGCGTGAACGGTTTCACGTATGATCCGGCGATCGGAGAATTTATTTTAACTGAGAGGAATATGAGAGTACCGGACAGAGGCGAGATTTATAGGTATGAGTTATTTAATTGTTTATAACGTTGTTAATAGTGGTCCGATTTACCTCGTTCACGGCGCAAATTAAAGCTCGAACTCTCTGATCTAAGAACCGCCTGTATACTGTTTATTTTTAGTATTAACGAAGGGAACGAGGGCAGCTGGGACACGTCGATCAAAGAATACATTAAATCGAAGAAGTATCCGAAAACTGGAAGTGCGAAACCTTACAGCAGTAGATACGTGGGTTCGATGGTTGCAGACGTCCACAGGACGATAAAGTACGGAGGAATATTCCTATATCCAGCGACCAAGAGTCACCCGACAGGGAAAGTCAGTGCTCATTCTTAAAATCCACGAAACAATTCTAAATCGCACATTAAATATTTAATAAATAATTAATTATTTACGTAGCTCCGACTATTATACGAGTGCGTGCCGATGGCTTACATTGTGAAAGAAGCCGGGGGACTGGCGTCGAACGGGGAAATTGACATTTTGGACGTCCGGTCAGAAAAGATACATCAAAGGTCGCCAATCTTCATAGGTTCTAAAGAGGATGTCCAAGAACTATTGCAGTTCATTAAAAAGTATAAAACCACTACGTAAATTAACTGTGAATACGTCGAATCCCGTGTTAACGGAAAATGAAAAAAAATGACGTTGAATAAATGAACGTTGCTTTTTGTAAATGAATTTCTACCAATGTTACTCGTGCAATACCTGTTTAATTAACTGTATAAAAGGAAACCTTCACAGTTTATTAACCACATTAATAT
>NW_017176301.1:41245-43098 GCF_001652005.2 Ceratina calcarata | reverse complement strand
TATATATATATAAATATTTCCAATTTATTAACAATATACAGCAGATAATATACACCGAATGTATGACCACGCATGGTCCAAATAATCATGCATGGTCATATATCCGCAAACTGCTCTAAATGGTAACCGCAGTCAACACATTATTGCATGTATAATATAGAATATTACAATTTATACATTTAACAGTTCCTATGTTCAATTTTTGTACATTTTGTTCAATTAATATATTATATTTATTCATCGTGATTGATCTCTTTGATTAAAACTTTTCTTTTATAGACTCACCTGATAATTTCATTTGAATCGTTTTAAAACAGCCAATACCTGATTATACAAGATTGTCTTGGCATCCCTACCCCACAGATAGTCGACGTGATTGAACTTCGAATACTCGATCCTCCTCGTATCAATCACGTTCGGTAATCTATCCGTAAGTTTCTTAATATCGCGCGGGTCTGTTAAAAAATCGTTCTCGCTGTAGAAGATAACGACGGGGGTTTTCACCTTCTCCAGGTCGTATTTTGGCGGCTGGGTCGAACCGTAGATCTTCAAATTGTCCTTCGGACCATAATCGAACTTCCGAAACGATCCTATAGACAGACGGGTTCAAGTAATATGTCATTCTGTTGATTTATTCGCTCTGCAGTTACCTATAAGAACATTAAAATCGCTTATATACCTGATAAAATAGTTTGCCCGTAATGGACGATCTGTTTGGCAGAGGCGCCGGCAGGGAAATGTGCCAGTATCAACGGTAGCATCGACTTGTCCAACTGATCGCTCCCAAACCCAGCGATCAGCGAGAACCAGCAAACGCAGAAACCCTTAGTAAAATTATCCGGAGCGTTCCTGATGATCGTGCCTAGGGCTTTCGCCTGCAGCCTATTCCGAGGGAACCACTGATGTACGTTGCAGTACTCCGAGCCCCACTGTAAAGGAATGAAGATATAAGAACAAAATACAAAATATAATTCAATATATTAATTTGTATTTTGGTTTTCAATAACAGGGGAAGCTTGCCTCCAACAACCCGTAGAAGTGTACGACGCATTTGAGTAACGGGCTCCTCTGATTTGACAAGAACGCGATAGGAGCCATGCTGATCATGCCCTTGACTTTCCTAGCGTACTCCGGCCTTTCACTAGCCATAACATAGAACACAGTGGTCCCTTGACTGTAGCCGACGTACAATAATTCTTTCTGGTTCGAACATTCGAGAATGTAATCAATAGTCGCCGGTAGATCGAAGTAACCGATCTCATGCCAGCTGCAAACAATTGACACAAAAATTGAATTACATTTAAAACACCCGAATTAAATTAAATTTATTTATTTATAGTAGAATTTATGCTATTAACATTCGAATGTAAATATGAAGGAGCAGTTGCACCTTCTTTCTTTGTTTTTTTTTACTACCTGAAGTCCCAAAATTCTCTGTCCTTCGTAGAATAAATTTTGTGCTTCTTGGAGTAAGCGTTACCCCTAGAGTTGCCGAGCCAGACGTCATAGTTGTTATCGGATAGTAAATATGCCAAAGCTTTGTTGGGGCCCAGGAGGACCCAATCCGCCGAGCTGGACAGCAGTCCGTGATGAATCAATACTGGCACTCGCTCCTGGCATTCCTCAGCTGGATACTAATTACAATAAATATATATATGTAGTTAAATTAAAAGTTACGATTAATGAGCCCGCGATACTAAGCAAATTTGGTCTAATGCATTCTCGTTTATCTTCAAAAACAAGCGGGTTATTCAAGTGACCTGTTTTAAATCCATTACAATTATAACTTTTTTCGACTTTAAGTTTTTTCTATTCTAGTTCCCTTGATCCTAACCAGATGTTGGTGCACACTG
>NW_017176301.1:40480-40912 GCF_001652005.2 Ceratina calcarata | reverse complement strand
TTTTATGCAAATAATAACTGCCGTTTATTATGATAGAAAGTGTGTGTTTGTTCTAACTTTAGGTGGATACGTTATAATTGAAAGTGCGTAATAAATTAGGTACTAAATGATTGATTGTATGATTTGAGATAATGCGTGAGTTAATCGCTTGTGTTTTGCGTATTATTTATCCGGGGGTATATATTTGAAATAAAACTACGAAGCGCCAGATAGAACACGTGTGAATAAGTATTTGTTTATGCATAGTATGTATAATAATGGATACTTCCTATTTTTCGAATAACGGAACATTTCTTATTTTTAGAAATGAACATATGTATATGTACGTACTTATTCATAATCTTTTAAAATATATAATCTATATCATATGTAACAAGCTGTTTTAGTGAGGTGTTACTCATCAATTACTACATAGATTAAACGGATTGTAAT
>NW_017176301.1:39087-40339 GCF_001652005.2 Ceratina calcarata | reverse complement strand
GCATGTTAATAATAAATAATTATCTCAGTTACCGTGTTTATAATAAATAAAATAACGGAAACTAAGGACTGCAGCGATGTTGAAGAAAAAAAGCAATTAAGATGTCATACATGTTAAACTAGTTCATTATCATAAAAAAAGAATCTATTTAAGTTACGTATTGATAAACATGATTAAAGATTCTTCATTTGCCAATCAAGACTCTCTTACATCGGCATACGAAATGCGAGTTGTATCTTGTTATAAAAAATTTAGAACGTAAAAAATGAATTATACAAAACCGTATATAGTATAGGGAACTGCATATCGCGATGCTTAATCTAGATTTCATTTTTTTTTCAATTGCTACCCTGCAATCTTGCATTTGCATAAAAACCTGCACGATAATAAAACCATTTAAACTAAAACAGTTAACGTCCTCACCACGAATGCTCTCCCATTGTTTGTATAGAACACTATATCAAAACGGATTATGATGTATGATTGATACTGATGCAAAAATTACTCGCCTATGTGACCGAGATTCGCGTCCTCCAGAATCGACGCCGTGTCTCGACGTAAGAAACTGTGTTATGCATGAGCCTCGACGATGTCAACGCGTTTTCCTTTACGCGTACAAGAAGCTTATCTAGATCCGTATTCAGTATCACTCCAGATGCATCGCTTTGACTTTCGTCCGAAGCGTGGATCGAAGTCCGATCGAGAGCCCCTTGAGACGTTTAAATTCATAGGAGAAAGTGGAAACGCTCTTAAAAAATAGATCAGTCGGTTTCGTAATCTGATCTCAGTTGATAATTATATGGCTTGACACGTTAGATACATTTATTTCATTAGCTTGTATAAACTGGCTGAATCTGATTCTCTTAATATTCTAATTGTAGTAATCTATTGGCTATTCATGAATAATTAATTGTTAAACAATTATGTATGATATTTTTATTTCTAGTTTCTTTCAATGCTAATCTGACTAACATAAATGCATTTATTTTATTGGTCTATACAAATTGCTCTCTGATTTTTAATCTATTGAGTATCAATGAATTCCTTCAGTATTGATGTAATTGCTGAACTAGTAGTGTAACATTCTTAAAATATTTATACAATGTTTTATTTCTAGTTTCTTTCAATGCCAGTCACGTTGTATGAATTTATTTTATTAGCTCATACAAATTGTTCTCTGATTCTTTTAATCTATTGAGTATCAATGAATATCTTCAGCATCCATTTAATTGCTAAACCAGTAGTGTAACAT
>NW_017176301.1:34460-38547 GCF_001652005.2 Ceratina calcarata | reverse complement strand
TTTATGCAAAACTTTTGAAACTGCGATCTCTATAAGAATTTATTTTACCCTCTGAAACTAGTTACATGTAATTAATTTTTAATATCCTCTTGGGATGCATTGATGCATAATATGCATTTTGACAATCTATAAAAGGAATAATCCAGCTGATACGAGATTAAGAAGAGCTCGACGAAGGAGTCCGATGTATGCACGCTTGTAGCATGTGCCGAGCGCCGAGTTATTTGCTTAATTCACCGCTTATACGTCCGTTTACACGGTTCTAAAGTTAGCGGCACCAACGAACGCCGCCGCGGTTTTGCATTACTCATTTGCCTCTAGCAGCGGGCTCAATGCCGTGCCGGATTAAACCGAAGACTCGGTCTCACCATTCGGAGGACCCACGCGTCCGCGCCTATGCACGGTTTACAGTGTCATACACGTGACGAGGAGATTCTTATCAAAACATATTATAAGAAACGTTCTATTCACTTCTTCATGTTCTATTATAATATTTCTAGCAAATCTCGTATGACATGAAACGTCGTATCGATCATTCCATTAAAAATCTATTAATTCTTATTAGAATATTTATGGCATGTTGTGAGAATTAAATGAAAATATGCAAAAAAAAGGACAAGGATTGCAATGCATTTTAATGCAACTGCATAAAATCGCTTTTGATATTTTGTGAAAACTCGGGGAAACGGTGTCATTTTTAACAGGATTTATCAGACACCGGTCGCGTTGGCGTTATCTCACCGCGTTAGATTACTCGCGGACACGTTTAGATATACGCCACGCGGAGCGCACCGAAAATAGTAACAAAGTGCAGGGCGAAGCTAGAACAGAAACGCTCGTTAACTCCGATAAGCTATCGAAAATATCGCGAAAACGCGCGTTCCGTTCAACGGGAGCATATAGAAAACTGTATTTTACACAGTTCCGTTACATAAACGTGTTATCATTGATTGCTACGTGAAATTAGCTTTCCTTTTCGTATTTATATTCATGCCACGGACTCACGTTATCGCCTGTAATTATTTAAACGTTTCCAGAAATAGATCGAAACTGTTTACAGATAAATTTTTATGCATTCTGCATTTCCTAGCGTTCGATAACAAACTATTAATAACGTGTCAAAATTGTCGATTTGTCGTAAGGAAACGGCGTTTGGAAAGCTACTTCGTCTGTTCGGAATAAATTAACGAAACTGGAAGGCGAGCTGAACATCATCGATCTCGTTAGAAGTTCCAAGGCTCGAAGCTTTTAATCCGCGTCCGTTAATGGACGTCTTTTGCAAAATCTCTGATTCCTTGCCAAATCCGTTCGGAAGGAAATGAAACGTGAATCGCTCGTTTGACAAATGGACTTCCTACAAATTGGATGAAACGAGATTCCTCGCAGAAAACAATAATTTAATTGTGTGTATAAATCTGGATTTCAGAAACTCTAATATACATTTGTGTGTTTCGATCACGTTAAAAAACGAGAGGAGTCCCAATAAAACGCGATGCGGCGGAGTTTATCGTTCCGCCGAATCGGGCGTGCAATCTGTTTCCCCGAAACGCGAGGCAGTAAAACAATTTTATTTGTGGGTTACTATAACGCGATACAGTCGAGTTTTCTTCAAGTTCCCGCGGCTGGAACGCAGTGCGCTGCAGCGAAACGGTTTATTACCGTTTTCAAGGCCCGCGACGCTTCTCGGAACATAAATATTCATCCTCCTCCGTGGTCCGTGGATAATTTCACAATATCGCGTTGAAAAGTTAATAATTATCGCGGACGTATAACGATTCCGTGCTACCATGATTGGATAAGAGAACAATACACTGATTTGCAAGCCATTCTTTTGCTTCTCTTTCACGATATTTTTCAAATTTTCTTTATTTTATGTCCATTGTGTATAAAATACCGTTCACTGTAATGTATAATAATAATTATTTATCAAAGTGAACAGAATTTAAATTTAGAATTTTTTAATTGATATCACAGATGTTTTATTTTACATGAAACTCTGCAATTGCTAAATTGTCAGAGAATTGTCAAAACACAAAGCACAAATTTTTTTAAAAGCAAACTATTATTATTTAAGGTGCACATGAATATTAATTTAGATTTTTTTTAATTGATATCACAAATGTTTTATTTTACATGGAAGCCTGCAGTGAATTTGTAATTTCTGAAAAACCCCATCAATCACGAAGCTGTCATAGCGAGAAGCAAATAATTTGTTTTTTGAACAGCACAGAACTTACCCCAGGTCCAAATTTTCATCCATCACGTGGAATTACGACTGGTGCCACGCCTGTAACAACCCTTTCATGCCTCCTGATGCAGAATGATTCGCAATAACACGTCTCCGGGACGATCGTGCGGAACAAGGAAAAGAACCCTCGAGCGTTTTTGTCGAGACTCGTGAACGGTCGATACTCATACTCGGCACACATGATCATTCCCAATTCCATATTTTATGATGTTTTCCGCTCGTAAATATCTCCTCGACTGCCTCTAGTTACGTTAGATCAATTGAATTTTCTTTACTTTTAATCAAGTTATTCATATGATTTTATTTCGAGTTTGCATTTATCTGAATAATCGTTGCATTAATACTGACCAGTTGTAAATTTATTATAAGTTCATATCTAGGGCAAAGTTCAATTTGCATTTTTGAGTGATGGAAGAGAAATGAAATAAAAAGAATTACTTCCTATAACTTAAAGACGAACACGTTCTAAATATTCAGAAACCAAAGTATTTAACTCGCTATTGGCGTAGGTAGGTCAGCCTGGTTTCTCTCTCTTTCGCCTTGTCTCGTATTATGCATCCCTTGACTACTTTGAATAATTTATTCACCTCCGAGCAGTCTGTGATCAGAAATGGTTCGTTCGAAAATTAGTTTACTTTTATTTCAATTTATCAATAATTCATCTTTCACTCTTTATGTAACAAGTTTTTAAAAATGGTTAATGTAAAAAATTGTAGATTTGTTGATCGATTTCAAATTCTAATAAAATTATATTATTAATTCAACCCTTAAATTCTACTTGATTAAAATTAATATTTCCTCGAAATAAATTTGGGTTTTGGTTCGTGTGCATGAACCTTTCGATAGAGCTGTGTGCAGCCCGGGTTTCGAGCGTTGCACCAGCGTGTTTGCGCCTGGTCAAGGTGCCCGACACTGCCGGTATAATATACCCACCGTCGGACTTGGCCTTGCAGCTCTATGTACTATCGCATCCTCGTCCCTCGCCCCCTTTGATACAGTTAAAGCAGCGTTCACAACTCTCGGGTTCCTTGATCGCAGTTCCGATTCATCGTACATACACGTAGTATAGACCCTTGACCTTCTGTCAGTTCCGCGAGAAGTTGGCACGGTTATAGAACATTGCCCGGTGTTAATAAATGTCATACTTTTGTTCGCACAAACTTCTTCTCTTACATTGAAAACAGTCTGTGGAATTTTATCAATTTTTAATTCTACAACAGGGGTTGAAAAGTAGCTTTTAAAGGGATGTTTAAATGTAGCATAAATTCAATGGAATTATAATGATTCTTTTAAGAATTTATAAATGATGAACTAAAAAATATTTGATACATCTAAATAATTTGTCAATGATTTCGTTGATTTTCAAATACAGAGGCTAATTACGTCTGCTCTAATCTTAACGCGTCTCGGTGATCATGCTATTTCGAGACTGCGAGAGTACAATAAAAAGCTCGTTGCACTGGGTCAATAGCTCGAACCTAAATGATCATGCATCTATTAGGCATTCATCGGTGGCGAATTTCCACGAAAAATATACATAGTTATCCACGAGGTCGTGAGTCTACTTCTATTTCGAGTGTTAGGGTCGCCGATTGCGAGCTCGTTTATTAAGCCCCGTTGCACTGCCGCTTTAATTACGCAACCGAGAACGAAGGCCAAACGTGTCATCAAAGAACAGGATCTTGTTTTAAACAATTATGGAAATTAATCTGGCGTTAATAAATTAGGAAATAATATAAAATAGTTTTATTTCACGGATTTGCATTCTAAGCCACTAAAAATTGTATCCAAATAATAATCTAATATTAATTAGAGACAATTCTGAAAACACATTGCTTG
>NW_017176301.1:32171-33972 GCF_001652005.2 Ceratina calcarata | reverse complement strand
ATAATTTATGCATAGAATCCGAAATTAGTTCCTCTGAAATTTCAATACTATTTGGTTTAATATATCCATCTAATTAATATAATTATATTAATTGTTGTATATTTAATCATCGTTTAATGGAACGCGGTTTTTCGTTTCAGGGTTGAGTCTAGACAACAGCAATATGTCCATGTCCTCCGTGGGCCCGCAAAGCCCGTTGGATATGAAGCCCGACACAGCGAGCCTGATTAATCCAGGAAATTTTAGCCCTTCCGGTCCCAACAGTCCTGGGTAAGTTATGCTTAAAATTTCAGTGGGATTGATATTAAAAATATTATAAACGAAGAGTATATGAATGGTTTAGTAGCCCTCAAGAAAATTGAGCAAAATATTAATTTTGTCGATTTAAAAAATGAAATCTAATAACAATTTCCTTCAATCCATTAACATTTCTATATGCTTTTTGCTGTCGACTGTACAATGCAATTTTTACGTTTCGTCATACATATATGCCTTCCCAGAAATCTTGAGAAATTACAGTAATAATGTTTTGGGAAACAGTGAAAGTATTTTGTTGAATCCGGGACAGTAGTGTCGTAGGTCGAGTTTTTGTTACTCTTTTCTTTGCGCATGTAAGATCCTTCACCGCTGGTTGTCACAGCAACCTTCTGAGCACGTCGCCGAGTGGCCAGAACAAAGCAATCGCCCCGTACCCGCCGAACCACCCTCTCTCCGGAAGCAAACACCTCTGCTCGATCTGCGGTGACCGTGCCAGCGGCAAACACTACGGCGTTTATAGGTAAGTCGATCGATCGCCCTTAAATACAAGCCTGATCTTTGAAATAAGTGTCTCAAGCATCAGGTGTGCGAATTAATTGGAGAAAATTCATGGAGAAAAGAGTATTAATTAATTCGTACATTCGATGTACTTAATTTTTACTCTACTACTGAATTGCAAATGACCTTCGATCATTTTCGTTTATGGGATGCAATTTTATTTAGAATTGAGATCGTTCAAACGATAGACTGTGCACTCGGTCTGCGGCAATTTTTTCCATCGTTCAAACAATCAGCTCAAGGCTGTAATCCTGACCCCTGGGTAGGACGTATTAATAAACGTCACCGTTTCACCTAGAACGATATTGTCACGATAACATTGTACGAGTGCAACGATAACTGCTTATTTTTTATATTATCGTCACCTCCGACCTGCTGCTTCTTTTCATATCTCAAGCGGTACCAGTTTGAAGAATGTGTTCTAAACGATTTTTATCATGTTCAAATATGATAGTATCAATTCTGCTTTCGATATTTTCTATATTTCTATACATTACATGCAGTATTTCTATTCTTTGCACATAGAGGTATCGTACAAATGCATAAAATCTGCATATAATAAGTAACACTCGACCATACCTATAAAACTGGCTCATATAATTTTTTCTAAATCTCGTTGAACTTCAATTTATGTACAGACCGAAGTTGAACACGTATTCACGTTAAAACGAGGAACGTTTGCATAATTGGCTCGGTGCGTCGAACCGCATGAATAATAAAATCGTTAATGAGTGCTAAACAGCTATTTAAAGTTTACATCCAGCGGACGTGTTCCAGCGAAAAAGAATTTATTGCTGTCGAAGTCACAGCTGTGCCCGTTTACTTAATTGCGGTATAACATTACATCTGTGAAAGAAAACTGCAGCGGTGTTTCCAGCCGGCTGTGAGTCATAGAATTTTTCGTATCTAAGGTGTTCAATTAATTAAGGATGTATGGGATATACACTTAAACTATGCTAGCATGTTGAATTTGTTATTATAGGTT
>NW_017176301.1:27073-32156 GCF_001652005.2 Ceratina calcarata | reverse complement strand
GTCAAGGATTGTGAAATAAAAATTCTGAGATTCGTTTCCATTATTTTATTATTCAGAATTAAATCTTTATTTTTATGTTTCCGAGATTTTTCCAAGATACACAAACGTTTGGGATTGACTGTATAGCCAATACATCCTTAAGTTGATCGTTTGACAGAGGAAATAGACTAAACTAAACATTAATGTAGATTTTCTAACAAGACCGATTTCTGTCACTGTCATTTCCTTTCATAGAATAACTGAATATTTCAACAATTACTCAATTCCGAAAACGTAGAATCGTCAGATTTATTAATTTGACGTATAACTGACACGCAGTCATTTAAAAAGTTATGATGCAAACGTCTGATGTGACTGAAATAGAAAATAGAATAGTCCACGTCCTATATCTGCGAGAAAAAATCGATACGGGGCGGTACAGAAGCAATTTACAATTGAGAAAATCGTAGTGTAATGCGAGAAAAGTATGTAAAAGGCGATGACCTAATTCGCATGTATAAACTGACTCATCCTATAATCCAACTTCGCTTCATAATTTCATCACGCAGCGAAAAGAACTTGTTCAAACAAAGGAACGCGTTATCGCGTCAAGCAAATATTTAATAGCACATAAATTTTCGATATAAACTTCTCGCAACGAGCTCGTGTTCTCCAAAGAGAAGTTAACTTTGTGGCGAGCTGAGAAACAATTTTCAACAGAATATTTTTAGTTGTCAAAGGCGAGAATAAAAATTCTTCAGATCAAAAGGCTCGAAGAAATTATTTCATGACAGAATTAACTTGTAACGTCAATAATTCCTCGATTCATAGTTGAAACGAAGACATTTCCTTGGGATTTAATATGGACGTTCGATTGACGTACCGTCGCCCAGTTTTTCCGCCCTGTTATTTAATTGAGTGCGAAACGGGAGGATAGGAAAGATAGAACGTCGATTATCGAGCCCATCAATCACTACTCCGAGGCTTTGCTCGCATACTCGTTCTTTAGCCCTGATCGATTAAGAGCCAGCCCGTGTTTCCACGTAATGCACGTCATCGACCGATTAAGTGTCGCGGGTTGCACGTGAGTCGCTCGAAAAAAGATTCCGATCATCACTACTCTTGCTGTATCGCGAATAAACGAGCTTGAAAATTAATCCCGAGCTGTGCTCGTTTAATCGCATTACAATATTTCATAGAATTTTCCTTCATGCACAAACAGACCTGATGAACATTTAAAAGAACCAGTTTTCATGTATTTAAACTTAGAATGATTTTTAATGATTATTTCTGAGTGAAATCACCAATTCGCCTGAACATTAATTCCAATCGAGGCATAGATTAAAGAGCGTCTATGTTTTGCTACTCGCCTCCTTCCGGCTTCTTCTTTGACCATCGCGTGTGCAACCGCGACCGATGATGATGATGATGATGGTGGCCGCGCGTTGCATCAGAGCCTCGCCAGCCTTGGACTTGCTCGCGAGGTTGGGACGAGCAGCCAGCCGTAGATCCTACACAGGGCAACGAAGGCTCGTCTTCTATTGCCCGTGCAACCACTCTGCTCGAGTGCTAACTAATTAAGCAATCACGGCCATTATCAGGGTCTCGCGATGGCGTGCAGAAACTTTTCTCATTGCCCATTAATTGAGATCAATTAGACGATTGACATTTTTCAAAACTGTTCACGTATTGAACTTATTTTAATTAATTTTGATAAATGAATTTATAAATCAATCTGGATTTCTATATTCAGATTGCAAATGTTTTATTTCGCACATGATTTAATGAATTTAGCTTGAATCGTGAATTTCGACGACGTTGAAGAGAAAGATTTCACTTGTCTGTCGAAAGTGAGAACAGAGGAACGAAGCTGAACAGGGTCGAAAATACCGGCGCGATGTTGTCGGCAGCTGCAACGAAAATATATTCTTCACGGAATGCCGGCGTCGATTCCTGGAGTGGTTCCAATTTTAAAAACCAGCCTCCGACCGCAGACGAGATATACGAGTAGACCTTTCACCTTATGATACTCTTGTGTCTTACGTTCGACTGGCATACGGACTAGAGGAATTAACGATGATTACGTACATCCTCCGTTCATGAGTAGCCATCGATTAAACTTCAGCTTTACTCAAATAATGTGCTGGAGAACGGGAGGGATGTTTGCAAAGATTGGGCTTTGGTAACAAGCATAATCAAAAGCGAAACCATAATCGTAATGAGATTCCGAATTAAAATCAGAATCATAATCAGGAGTAAAATCGAAATCGAAACCTCAATCCTAATCAAGACTCGAATTAAAATCAGAATCATAATCACGATCACTATTAATATCGACATCGAAACCACGATCCTAATCAGAATCCGAATTAAATGAGAGGGTACGTACGAAATTGATTTCAACTGCAATCCGTTCACTCAATGTTATGTTTTCAATTTCCGGTTTGGTAGATTCACTGAATAAAGTAATATGTAATCACTGCTTTAGAATATTTGACCAAAAATAGCGAAATAAAAATTCTAATATTCATTTCTATTAATTTATTAATGAGAATTTAGTCATTTCCATTAATCGTCCATAGTTATTCGAGAGATTTTAAAGGGAGTGACCACTGACTTATAGTAACCCCCAGAATTGGTCATGTAGTCAATTTATTTACCTCGTCTGCATGAGACAAACGACCTTAGTGAAACGGCGAACAAAATTATTGGCTAATAATAATCAGATTGCGTGGAGCCAAAGTCCAAACATTCTATTACTTTCGTCTGGTTAAATTATACGTACAGCTTGCGAGTTGCGATTGTCTCGTGGAGTCGTAGACAGCGGAGAATTACGCGAGACAGAGATGCTTTATACAAAGAATCCTCGGATTAGTCGAAAGAGCCGGGTAAAACGTGCCAATGAATCTCCTTGCCGAAATACCAGCCGATGTCGCCTGAATCTTGGCTGATTCATCGTTCGCACGTACAAGCTCGTGAATTCTTCCTCGAATATTTTCTACTGCTACTTTTAAGATCTATTGATCACATACTTCCTTCCTCATTATTTTTATACACCGTCAGACCGATGTGCAGTGTTCAGAAATTCCATTCATCAATTCTTACGATCTACTCTGTAGGAGATTTTAATTAAATCAGAATTCTATACATATTTCTATGTATATAAATATTTAGATATTCTTCTGAGTAAATCACTAGTTAATATTATCAAATAATTTAAAGTCATTTTATTCTATTTTAATGAAATGAAATAATTTGTTCATTTTCAGCTGCGAGGGGTGCAAGGGATTCTTTAAGAGGACCGTACGCAAGGATCTCTCGTACGCGTGTCGCGAGGAGAAGTCCTGCATCATTGATAAGCGGCAGAGAAATCGATGTCAGTATTGCAGATACCAGAAATGCCTGGCGATGGGCATGAAGAGAGAGGCGGTCCAGGAGGAGCGTCAGCGTACCAAGGAAAGGGATCAGAGCGAGGTGGAGAGCACCAGCAGTTTGCACTCGGACATGCCGATCGAACGTATCCTGGAGGCCGAGAAGCGAGTCGAGTGCAAAATGGAACAGCAAGGAAATTACGAGGTATATATGAATTATTTAAGAAAGACTATCGAACTACTGGGACAGTTCATGTCGTCGATCGTACGCATTAGAAGCATTTATAGCATTTCTCGATATTCTGTATACACGACTCGAGTTCTCAATTGACTTCAAACATCATTTCTAATTCTTACTTTCATGATTTGATGAAGTATCAATTTAGCTGCTTTCTTGAAATTCGTGTGAATTATAATTTTGATGAAAGAGTCGTTTATACTTGATACACGTATAAAAATTTTATTTCCGAAAAATTAAATTTATTCGAACGGTGATAAAAGATTATATAATTCAGCCTTTAATTATTATCAGAGCTTCCAATCTGAAACTCCTAAATAAAATGAATTTATAGACCTTTTGGTAAAATCATTGAATCATCGTACGTGATTAATTTTTATTTATTCCTCCCAACATTGGACGCGCGAATAATTCCGATAGTCAACTCCACCCTCCGCGAATCCCTTTTCTCGTGAACAACGACGCTGTAATCTGACTTTCGTGGAACAGAGACGCGCCTCTATTCCACGAAATGCTCCTCCGATTAATTCGGCGTCTCTTGCAATGCACAGAATGCAGTGTCGCACATTTGCAACGCCACGAACAAACAGCTGTTCCAGCTGGTAGCCTGGGCGAAACACATCCCGCATTTTACGTCGTTGCCGCTGGAGGATCAGGTACTACTGCTCAGGGCTGGCTGGAACGAGTTGCTGATAGCCTCCTTCTCGCACCGTTCCATCGACGTGAAGGACGGTATCGTCCTGGCCACGGGGATCACCGTGCACCGCAACACGGCCCAGCAGGCTGGCGTCGGCACGATATTCGACCGGGTCCTCTCGGAGCTCGTGACTAAAATGCGCGAGATGAAGATGGACAGGACGGAGCTCGGCTGCCTCAGGTAATTAATTCAACGATTTAACTTTTAAGAATCTTAAAAAATATAGTCTCTTAAAAAGATATATACATTTTGAAAATGAAATGTATTTTAATAAACACCGGTTTTATAATTATTTAAATTGTGCATATATTTTTTGGGACACCCTGTATTACTACGAGCACCCTTTAGTGCCACGTTCTTTGACGATTCTAAACTTATTTGAAATCGTACACGTTAGATAGAATGTAAGGAGCGTTTAACTTATGATTGCAGATCTATAATACTCTTCAACCCCGAGGTGCGAGGCCTGAAGTCGATCCAGGAGGTGACCCTGCTCCGGGAGAAGATCTACGCGGCGCTCGAGGGCTACTGCCGCGTGGCTTGGCCCGACGATCAAGGTAGATTCGCAAAACTCTTATTACGCTTGCCGGCGATCCGCTCGATCGGTTTAAAGTGCCTGGAGTACCTGTTCTTCTTTAAAATGATCGGCGACGTGCAGATCGACGATTTCCTCGTCGAGATGCTGGAATCTCGGTCGGACCCTTAGGAGCAGAAGGTGTGCCGCGTGTTAGGGCACACCGATCTCTAATAAAGAACAGACGATTGCGTATGAACACATACACGCGTGTATAATATATA
>NW_017176301.1:23368-26640 GCF_001652005.2 Ceratina calcarata | reverse complement strand
TATATATATATCAAAAGAGTCAGCATCGGAGAAGAAAAGTAATTCCCGTCGGTGAGATCAGTTTCGTAAAAAACAGAATGGCAGCAAAAAAGAGATGGAATTTACTTACGTTTCCTCTTATTCGCCGTTTTATTTATGTCCGCGCACCATGTCCGACGATCCATTTGTACGATTCGCATCGAGGACACGCCGGAAGTCGAGCAACGATGCAGAGAACCCAAACGACGATCATACGCGACTTTTTCAAGTCGAAATTCAGCAAATTCTTGCTCGAATCGTTCTCTGGGCGATCCAGTCTCCGTGGCACACGTGTGATACTTACCGGCGACGATTAGGGCTACTACTTTCAGTTGAACGTAAAAGCCAGTTTGTTTTCTATCGTCGAAAAACTTCCACAGTTAAAGCGGTGATATTTTCTTTGGAAAACTCGTCGTCAAGAGATTCTCGCTACCGGATATATCGCTCGATTTTTGCACGGACGCAGACCGCGCTCACGTCGGACCGTTCGCCCTTTACAGTAACGTGCAAGTTCCTAAGACACTGTTTCATCGTGTTTTCCGTTGTCTCATCCTGTTGAACGAATTTCGTAAGCCTCTCAGATTATTATAGCCGCTCGATCGGGAGTCTACATGAATCCGTTAAGCGCGAAACGATTTCGAAGCGTTTTTACAAATCCCATATTCGTCTAGAAATTGCCGAGAGATATTTTCAATTGTAATTAGCTTTAACGGGCGCGTGTAGATTCTGATCGACGCCAGTGTATAATATACGTAGTTGTACAGACAGATACGCCGGTCCCTATTTGATACAGACACGGCACTCGACGTGGGCGCGATCCATAATAAACCATAACGAGTTGTGTCAGGTATTTTTACATTCCAACGCTGCCTCGATTCGGATCGTCGCTTCGAATAACCACGATCACGTCTACATAGATAATATGTACGTTAATATACATAAAGGCATAAAACGGAGGACCGTTTCACACGTGTGTGCACTATACAATAATTTATTGTTTTGTATTTTTAGAGTATAGAAGAAAAGAGATAAAACTTACTAATTCATTATTAATTAAATATATCATATAGTTCTTTTTTTATATATATGTATACATATATCTACATGCAGATTGTATCTGTGAAATACTGACGAAACTGTAACGCATACACACTGTTGGCAAAGGCAGAGAATAAAATAGCTGTTAAGAATCATTGGTACAAGCACTGTTGACAAAAAATTAACTACGTAGGAAGAGTACGTGAGAACGCAGAACGTATAGAGAGAACGATTTTTACTACTGACATGAACAACTTTAGTATGTCCGTATAATAATCACTTTCTTTTATTTCTTTTGGCCGATTTTTCATTTGATAACAGAGACCGACACACGCGTATGATTCAAGTTTCAGTTTCTCGATGCACTAGGTGACACGAGATCCATAAAAGACGAGCACATTTTCAAACGATGCTTGCTACGTATGGTTTATCCTAGGAGAGTTAGAATTAACTGGTCGAGGACAGATTAAGGAACCCTACCGTCGTTGTTAGAATTCTTTTTATGACTCGAGCCGAAGTACCTGGGGGAAAGAGATTTTATTATTTTAGTTTTAGTAGAAAATTGTGATTAGTGTGTTTTTAATAAAAATCGAGCTTGGGGCAAAATTCGAAATTATTTCATTTACTTGACACCCCCTCGACGCAATTCTGGTGCATTATTTCGGTATTATTTATATTTTCTTAATTTTTAATATTCAGATTTTAGGTTTTTAAAAGAAATTGCTTGATCCTCAGAGTCCTTCGGTTTCGGTGATCTACGTAAAAATTACTATAGTACCCTTAGGAGTCGTAAGGAATGATCATACTTACTTGAATAATATAAATTATGATAATATTAAAATATTATTGAATATATTTCTATTTTTGCGTGAATGCTTACGATTGTTAGTTGTTGGTTATTGTTATCTATTTGATGAGAGTTTTTAATGTTATGCATACCGTGAGAAGACGAGAAACAAAAAACATGAAATGAAAACACATTATTAAATTCTCGATTACGTTTCAATTATAATTTCGGATGAATTCGTTTGGAATCACTATGTTCGTTTCTTTATAGTTCTCTTAAGCGTAGGATAAATTTGTGTAAAGTCGCCCGATTTCTACAGTTCTGAATGATTTTCCAATCAAATTCAACGCCAAATGTAATCTACATGTTTTAGATAGGATAAGTAGAAAAGATCGTGTTAAAAAATTGAGGTCCTGGGTGCATTAAAAAAAATCACCGACGCTGCAGAAGCCGATCGCGACGAAGACAGACACACCGTGCAACGAAGAATCATCACGAACCAAAATCGTACAAATTTTATTATCGAGCTTTTTCATTTTTAGAGATAAAGCGGAACAGTCGGGTCGGCGACAGCGGCGGCGGTTTCGCGGTTTTTACTGCACCTACGATCTCGATATCTCGATGTCCATTTTCTTGGTGTTTTCTTCAGAATGATCTTCTGTTTTTTTACATTGTGAAAATACACATCTCGACCAAAATTACCTCTGAACGAAACGCGTTTCGCGGTTTACCTCATCTAATTCCTGAATACGTGTAATAATAGTAATAAATACTGATTAATGAATAATATTAATAGAAGGGAATGAAGAAGTCAGTGGAAGAAGACCATTAGGATCGGTGGGGCGTGAATGGAGCTACCTGTGAATGAAGTTTCATATAAGATATATAAATGTTAAATAAATAAAAAAAAATCGATGATATCTATAAAATACATGTACGTATGATAATATACGAATATATACATATATATATATACATAAAAAATACAGACACTTTTCACGCAAGTAATAATTGATTGAACCTCAGTAGTGGTCAGTAGAGTTAACAAAGATTAATGGCAGAACTTCGAAATGTCCTACGATCAGACGTTTCTTAACATGTTAAAAGGGTGAGGGGAGAGCGTGTGCTTCGAAAACAGTGGATCGTGCACGCGATATCGATTTTAATGTCTAAACGCTTTTGCCATACTTCTTTGAACTATCATTGAGATGATACGATGCTCAAATTGTACGTAGTGACGTTTTACTTAGCAGACAGTGTCCTAGAACGGAAGAATGTGGTGCGTCGTAAACTTTCTGTACGATCATCCCCTTTCAGTTCAATTCCAAATTGCAAATATTAGTCTGAACCGGAAGTTCGTGCGTCTCTTTTATCATTTCAATTTGTATAATTTTTTCACGTCAAGAAACCTTATATACAAGTGTTATGT
>NW_017176301.1:18746-22178 GCF_001652005.2 Ceratina calcarata | reverse complement strand
ATAAGAAAAAACGCATGAACTTTTGGTTTCTAATATCCCAGATGAGAATTATAGTGAAATAAATCATTTGGCACTTAGAGAAATCCATCGAACTACGGAGGAAGTTGATACTTTTATAAACGTAATTAAAATAAGCTTCCAGGCTTTAGGTAATCGTAAACATATTTTAAATCCGCAATACCTCGTGCGTTTTAGTTCCCGTAGACGCCCCCGTAGTCCGGTCGTCCGATTGTTTAGCTGTTTTAGTTTTTTTATACTTTTATAATTGTCGAAGGAATTTTTTACAGCGGCTATCATCGTTTCACGGTACTGCAAAGATTCCACGCACCCGTTCTGCATAGATCAGTACAAATAAGTTTAATATTAATAGTAATAACGGAAATAATCGTTTCACCTTACCGAACCGCGTAAGGCGCATCCCACTTAAAAACAGTAGCAGATATCCTACTAAAGTACTGTACCTCCGACGAAGTAAATTTAAAAACGAGAGAGAGAGAGAGAGAGTGTGTGAGAAAGAGCGAGAGAGAGAAATATGTATCTTTCGGAGTGTATAAATGGCATAAACACGTTCAGCGACTACTACCGATAATAAATTAACTTACACGACTGCCATTACGATTAATTAATTTTCTGGAACCGCCCAACGTTCCACGTTTCGTCTTTCTTCCTTCGGAAAAGAAAAAATGAAAAAAAACAACTTAACAGAAAATTGTCGTTCCGTTTTATTCGACAAATGTTTATTCTGTGCGCAAGACTTGTAATTTTAAGAATGAAAAGAAGTCGGAGAGGATAGCGATAGCTCTCTAACGTGACAGAAATCAATCGTTGAAACAGCTTAAAGGTGTGTAATTTTTATTATTTCACCGTTCGATAATCGGGCAACGTTTTAAATTGTTTTTCACGCCGTCATTCGAGGACGAATAAATAATTCATCTTACCGCTTCTGCGATTAATCATACTATGGTTGTGCTCGACAAATGAAAGCAATGTCTGTGCACGTGGGTAGATTAAACGGAAATCTGTATGTTGTATGTACGTATAAATAATATACTTGGAGTTCAATTTATTATCTTTAAGCTGTAACCGTCGTTTCCTCGACTTAATCAACCGATAATCCAATTGAACTTTCGTTTCTCTCAAACATAGATGTACGTATACGTGTACATACGTGACTGCGTGTGTCACCGGTCGAAAGTTTGGAATCATTGTAATTAAAAAGTCGATTTACGTAAATAGAATCCTATCCAATGTGAAACAGACAAATCCTATGTAATTTTAGCATCGATACGAGTGATACCAAATTTTTGGCCGACGAGGCGCACGCGGATTACTATATTGTTAAAATACGCTTTTGTAAACATAACACTTTTCCAGGTAATGGCACGTAAAAACGTATTGTCGGATCGTAAAGAGTTCTACATTGGATCGGTAATTGTTTTATAATGAATATATAAGAGTAATATATTCGTAAAATGATATTCGTAACGGTGGCGACGAACATGTAAATTATGTAAGAATAGGGGGAGAGAGAGAGAGAGTGTGTTACGAGAGAATGGTAGCAGTGTGAGAACGAAATTGTTACGTGGACGAGAGGCGAGCGCGGGCAAGTAATATTATTGATGTACTTGTGAAACAGTATGGCTAATAGCAGTCCTTGAGGAGAGAGGAGTATGATGTACTGTCTTTGCGCCAAGAGATAAATCGTCTATTCTGACTTGTCTAAATATAATATTTTTATGAAGCGAAACCACGGTCGTTCAATTCATTAGGTGCACCACCATCTCTATCCTTAACAAACTATACCGAATACAGAGGATCGTGACCTCATGCAAATTCTCGGCCCACCCTGTATATTAAAAATTGCAACGATGAATCATGTTATAAAAATTGAAGAAATCAGCATTGAATAAAACGCGTTTCCAACATAATAAGTGGAACAGACTGGGGACAGTAATTACGAAAACACCATTTTTATTCGTAATGGACATTATACAGAGTATGTTTCAGACGCAGTTATTTATTTATCCACTGACACTCTTCTTCTGATGTTAACAATAATTAAGAGATATCCTCGTATTTCCGTGGCTGCAAACTTCTTTCCCCATCTTCCATTTCCGAATCGTGTATGCTCCAATAAGGATCGAATTAAAAAGTAAGTAGAAAATAATATTACAAACGCCTTAGCGGGATCCGATACAGATTACTATGTGATTGGAGGGACGAACGTTCATCGCCCTCCTCCCTTCGGCCATGCTATATGTACATTATTATTTGTTCTCTTGTCACTGTCATATATCAATCGGTATTTAAACGAATAAGTTAACTGCGTTAGTAAAATGAGATTGGAAGTAAAATCGTGTCGTCCTTTAACTAAATTTCACAAGCCTTTCAGCGTGTGTGCAGTCTTGATTTTTAAGTTTATCTACAAGAATAAATAAAGATTAATTCAATTATAAAATTATAATTCAGGCAAGTGTTTGGCTAAAATAGCCGCTGTGACGAGAAGCCGATTCGCAGCGGGAATCTGATCACCAAAATTTGATCTCACATGCTTGTGCAACGCCAGGTACGATTCAATCGAAGTACGAGGCATGAATAAACATGTGTATCTAAATGTATCATTAAAAATGTGTATTTACCATATTTTTTTCACAATTTGTTGGATACCTAAAATCGTTTAGAACTTTTGTTCCTCAAGACCATGTTTGAATAGCATTAGTACAGGCACGGAGTCACCGTCGATCTCGCGGTATTCCATCAGAGCGACGATACCGTCGATATCCATAGATTCGCCAGTGAAGAACTGCAAGTCCTTAAAGCGACTCAATATATCTTTCATAACTTTGTTCGTGTTTGTTTTAAAAACATCCACTTGATCAGGTGCCTGCTCCTCCAACTTCGCTACCAATCTGAATAAATTCCATCATCAGTAAAAACGATCATTTGATTTACTAGTCAAAGAAATTTTGATAGTTACTTCTTCATGTAATCCTTCAAGTACAAGGTATACGATTTTTTGTCCGTAAATGCAAAAGTTTCTTGAAGCCGGTGATTTAAAACTACATCGACGCCGGACTCCACTGCTTCGTCGGTTCCTTCATCGGCTTCTTCGGCGGATGGATTGAACCCAGCGATGTCTATGTCTCCCGTCTTGCGAGTGACCACCTAATCAAAGACGTACATTAATAAAACAAATTAATAAACGATTGGACTTGAAGTAAATCGAAATTGTTGTACCTTGCCGTATACTTCGTACAGGACATCATCGACCAGTTTTATTTTATAGGTGTCTGAGAACATCTCATCACCTATAAGAAATACGAGAAATCTTGTTTGATTCGTGATTGGAAAGTAGAGAAACTGGCATTCGAACAATGGAGGCCCTACTATCCTTATTGTAATATCATTTTAATATAATAGACTGCTATTCGT
>NW_017176301.1:7610-18480 GCF_001652005.2 Ceratina calcarata | reverse complement strand
AATTCTACTATAATGTATCTTTATTTTAAATTACTGCTGTTCACAATTCTTACTTTGTCTGCTATGAGAAAACGAAATTGGTACAACTAACCGTAACTATGACTCGATCGTAGTTTGAACAAAAGGTCGCATGTGAGTTCGGAGAATTATTAATCAGATCGAATAAACGTGAATTCACTGTAATAGACTTTTATTTCAGATACAATGAGTCACTAAGAACATATGGAGAGGTTACAAGCTAGGATATTAAATATTCAAATACTACGACGATTTTGCTACACGGAATCGAGTTAAAAATATTTTTCATAATTTATTTAAAATGTACGCTATTTAAATAGTAGAGATATAGCAATCACATAGTTATTATTATCGGAACTGGCCCTCGTGAAAGAAACGTCACTGCCGAAGCCGTCTTCGAGTTTATCATTTTATTTCTCGATGAATATAAGAATTATTGGAAAAATATAAATACAGAAGGACATTTAATGATATTCTGCATGTACTTACCGGTGAAAATATCTTTGTAGATCTTCATGGTGGAAGATGGAGAAAGATTGAATTACAGCTACACTAAATAACACTCAGTCACCCTGAAAGAGCGGACAGGAAGGGAGTGCAGTGTCGAAGTTACAACTACTTCACTGCGTTTCTCGGCGTCTCCCACTCCGCCAACACAATGGAACTAAAGTTCCGTTATGCGAAGAGTCTATCTTCTTTTAACAGACGTTTTTTAATTGAGCATTGAATTATGACATAATTCTAATAATCAATTAGCTATAATTCTTGCATTTTTTATTTTATATTTGCATTTTTTACAATTTCAAATTCAAACGCTTATTCATGCGGACGCGTCGTAATTTATCATTGTGTAGAGGGCGCGCCTCCGCGCGTCGTTCCTCGCACCCTCGCAATTCGCAATCCTAGCGGCCTGAAGTCACTCTACTTCCGGTATTCATGAAACGAGGACACGTGTGCGTGATGTTATTTTGAGTGCGTTTTTCTATTTAACAAATTGATTTTGTTTTACGTCTCGAACGACTTCGAGGATAATAAGAGTTTTGTTGAGTACACACGCCGCGTACAAAGTGACGAAAATGGAGAACGGGCAAGCAGAGGCTAAAGTAGAAACGTCGGCGAACGACGCTGTTGACGGTCACGTTAAGACCGAGAAGCCGGTCGCCAAGGACGGAGAAGATGCCGCGAAGAAACCGGCCGAGGAACCGTCCGCCGAACTGTTGGAGAAGATCAAAAATCAGATCGAGGTATTATTACATAAAATAGCTGATCGAGTCTAGCAATAAAATGGCCGTGTTTACGGCCGCTTATATAGCATATAACATATATATACATTCACTATGAAATTGAATTCTTCTGTATAAAATAAATAAAAATCGATCGTTCATTAATTTTGCGGGACCTGGAAATGTTTGCAGTTCTATTTTGGAGACGTAAACATGCACAGGGATAAATTTCTCATAGAGCAAACGAAGCTGGACAATGGTTGGGTACCAATGAGTGTGATGTTAACTTTCAAAATGTTAGCCTCCATGAGTAAAGACGCTGACGTAATACTGAAAGCGATTGAATCAAGCGATCTGATGGAAGTATCGGAAGATAAAAAGAAAATCCGTCGCTCTCCAAACCACCCATTGCCAGTATACAATGAGGAATATAGAAAGGCACAAGAAGCTAAGACAGCTTATGTGAAAGGATTTCCATTACAAGATACTAATATTGAGAAACTAAAGGCATTCTTCAAAGATTTCGAACCATTTGAGAATATTGTTGTATGTATCGTGACTTCCACTATCCATTTTTTTAAAAAAATACGAGGAAACTTGAGAAGAAGTGTTTTCAGACCGTTTTCTTGTTTGATTAGATGAGGAAGTACCAAGATAAGGATAAAAAGCTGCAGTTCAAAGGATCTATTTTCGTACAGTTCAAAACGTTAGAAGATGCGAAAGCTTTCATGGCCAGGGAGTCGGTAAAATACGGGGATACCGAATTGATTAAAAAGTGGTCGTAAGTGAATTTCATTAAGAAACTATGATTAGATAATTAGAAATATATTAAAATCGTATGAAAAATATAGAGTGGACTATACCTTGGAAAAGGCACAGGAAAGGGAAGAAAGGAGGCAAAAGAAGACGACGACGACGAAATCAATGAAGGCAGACTCGGTTAGTATGATAAACTATAATACAATTTATTTATTATATCAGTCGTCTGTATTTGGTCATTTTTCATTTGATTTAAGACTGCGGAGGCTGAAGGCGATGAAACGACTAAAGTTGATGAGAAGGAATTGCCGAAGGGTAGCATAATGCACTTTTCTGATGTACCTGAGGAATGTACTTGGGAGGCTATTAAAGAGAATTTAGGGAAACTAGGTGCTAATATCGCGTACGTCGATTTTAAGATGGGTGATAAAGAAGGCTGGGTTCGCCTGCAAGGGGAAAATGCTGCGAAGACTATAATTGATAAAATGACAGACAGCAAAGTATTAATTAATGACAAGGAAGTTGTCTGTCGCGTACTGGAGGGCGAAGAAGAAGAGAAATACTTGGCGAAGACGAAAGAAAAGATGGCCAGTGCCTGGCAGAAACTTAAAGCAAAGAAAGGAAAGAAAGGTTCGTATAATAAAAATTTTAAACTTCTAAATTAGAATTTTTGTAATGATGTCTTGCCATGCTAATACCGAGAGATCAGAATATTTCATTTCTGGATTTCGATGAGTTAAATCTCTCGATTATACTGAATTCACTGAAAACTAAGAATAACACGCGCTCGATTAAAATAAGAGTAAACAGATCTCGAAATTATTTTACAGGTCGCAACTCGCATCGGGGTCAAAGGAAAAGGCGTAACAGCGATACCAACGATCCTGTGGCTTCTAAGAAGACGGCCCTTGAGAGTCATTGAGCAATCAAAAATCTGTGCTGCACTTACTCCACTATACGTGTATATCAACCATATTTTTATTATAAGACACATACTTATGTATAAAAAAGAAAAAGAAAACAAGATCGTTACACTGCTATGTGTTTAAAGTAGGCATCTACTTTACAAGCATATTTTTCGTTACGCTTAAGCAGTGTCTATTATTTAAGGAGATAAGAGTACAATTCCGTTTATACTTGTAAGATGTATATTTCATAGCGACGTGTATGTAACTTGACCAACACTAATCGTTTATCGATTAGAATATTAAGAATCATAGTCAGATTAATATTTTTCGTAAGCTGATGAGTGTTCGTGTATCATGGAAGATCATGTTGTGAGGAGAGTTTGATCTCGTGGCAAGTGAAATGACAAACCTGATAGACTTTCAAAGTGATTGTAAGGAGTGCTATATTTCTCTTGTAGGCAGATCGTCCAACCACGAAGAAAACAGTGTTTTAAGTTGTATCCGTAGAGTTATTAAATACATTGTTTCTGGAAAAAATAAATAACATATCTAGTTGATCACTGATAGAGTTCTCAATTTTCGGGAATTCGAATTTTGCGGACAGTCTCGAAACTAGGAGTTCTGATATTATAATACGATTCCAGAGTCCTAATTAAATCTCCCAAAATTTCAGGTGGTTGGACAGTTTCGGGAATCCGGATTCTATGGGACCGCGATAGTTTCGAACAAAGTCGGGAGAAGCCCGGAGGTCTGACAATATAATACAACAGAGAAAATTTTCTCGGATAATACTACGATTTTATAGTACTAATAAATACAACTTTCCGTTTTATTCCAAGGCTGACCCAAACCCGCAATCTTAGGTAGTTCGACACTTTTGAGAGTCTGGATTCTATTGGACTGTTTCGAACAAAGTTGGAAGAAACCCCGAAGTCTGACAGGTAATACTACGATTTTAGAGTAGTAATAAAAATTACGTTTTGCTTCTTCCAAGGGTATTCGTTGTAAAAATAATAGACCGAGCATCCAATGTATTTTTATTTAACTCATAAAAAATAGGAAAAAGTTGCTTTATATGAGATTCTGTCTTCTATCTCAGCGATAGGAAGAAAAATTGTTCTATTAATATTTTTTCTCCCATTCGCTTTCGAATCTCCCATTTGGGTGCTCAATCATACCATCCCCGCACTCTTAGTTAAGGAAATGATAGAAATCGGAAGCTCGTATGTATTTAGAAATCAGCGTTTTATTGTTTTACAGTGAAATTTACAAAGGTGGTCTAATCTACTATATTTAAATTTCACTGGTACGTGCTCGATAATCCCGTTCACACAATTAACGAACAGTTACAAAGTGCTGGCGATTTGAACCATGTTGCCTCACCTCGTCACCCTTTCACATTATTGGAAATGATCGAAATCGATAGTACAGTTACGCGACACCGTGCATAGTATGATTGCTACCTAAATTACAATGTTACGTTTAATCGTACCCATACACATCCCTCGGTTCGGAAAATGCGTACAATCGATTGGATAGACTCCTCTATATCAAACAGACTCTTATCCCTTTTTTTTTTTTAGACCGAGCATCCAATGTATTTTTATTTAACTCATAAAAAATAGGAAAAAGTTGCTTTATATGAGATTCTGTCTTCTATCTCAGCGATAGGAAGAAAAATTGTTCTATTAATATTTTTTCTCCCATTCGCTTTCGAATCTCCCATTTGGGTGCTCAATCATACCATCCCCGCACTCTTAGTTAAGGAAATGATAGAAATCGGAAGCTCGTATGTATTTAGAAATCAGCGTTTTATTGTTTTACAGTGAAATTTACAAAGGTGGTCTAATCTACTATATTTAAATTTCACTGGTACGTGCTCGATAATCCCGTTCACACAATTAACGAACAGTTACAAAGTGCTGGCGATTTGAACCATGTTGCCTCACCTCGTCACCCTTTCACATTATTGGAAATGATCGAAATCGATAGTACAGTTACGCGACACCGTGCATAGTATGATTGCTACCTAAATTACAATGTTACGTTTAATCGTACCCATACACATCCCTCGGTTCGGAAAATGCGTACAATCGATTGGATAGACTCCTCTATATCAAACAGACTCTTATCCCTTTTTTTTTTTATACACGTCCGCTGAAATTCGTGGTTGATTTCCTTATTAGGAAGAGTTTTTACCTTAGCATAACGACTGTAGTCTCGATGATCAGTCTGGATTATGAATGTTTTAAGATTCGAGAATTCAGAAAAACGCTATGACCGAAAATATGTTAACAACTCTTGGTTCCGACACTAAATTCTATAAAGATCGAATAGAGATTCTCGTTTCAGATTTAGTATATTTGAAAAGAAATAGAATAAACGAGATTGAGGACGTGAAGAATTAGAGACTATTTAAAGTGCGTATCGGCAAAAAATACGAATCTTTTAAATACGCTATTCGTTTGGAAGGTTGCAATTTTTTTTAAACGACGTCAGATTCAGTTCGAGGTATTATCCTACGGAGATGAATGATACTTGCACGGAGAACGTGCGAATAGCGTAATCTCGCCTTAGATTACTTGGTCGGAAAGGAGAGTCTAGTTTATTATTCAACGGTTTCGGCTTTACGATTACGCCTTGAGCACACGCTTGCAATAAACAATGATGTGAGCAATGCGAATCTCGAACTTGCACATCCCTTTTAAAATATAGAAGTCACTTTCTCGACTATACGATCTTCTACTGTAATCGCGTTACCTAAATTGATTATCCGTGCGAATCCGAGCACAACTTTCAATAGTCGGAATAGAAAAGACGCGAGACGATCTCCCGTCAGGACTTTTCCCTAATCGCCGTGAGAACACATTTTTCGGAACTGCGCTCGCTCACGAATTTTCATGTTCCTCTCTTAAACTTCGATTTAATCCACACCTCTGATCATTTGTTTCATTCAAAAGTAATGGTACCGTGAACTGAGAACTGCAAGTCGGATTTCAATTAGTATAAAATCAATTAACCGGACTTAAACCGACCGATCGCGAATCGTTCTCGAAGTACACAATTTCTTAATCAGATGTTTCGCACAATGAAGGAACACTCGTTTAAGTGAAGTTCAAACCACCGTTCGCAACATATGGCAGTGTAATTATACCGCAGTGTTTACGCATGGGAGTGATTCAAGATTTACTTAACGAATAATTGCACGTCCATCTAAAGTTCACTGTCATTTCTTTTTAAAGTACCATCGAACGCCCGTCGGTACGATTATCAAAGTCCCAATATCCCACTAGAATTCTACTTGCCATCATCAAATTTCACCACTCGTCCCGTTTTATTATCATCGAGGCGAGTTGCTTAGAATTTGGATTCAGTTACCGCCTCGTAATCCACGAAACTCACCTTCTTACTCTTCGAGTTGCCCTCTGGGGGCAACCCCTAATGCTATACAGATATCTCCTGTATTTGCACGCGTTTCTTGATCGTATTCGTGCCGCTACCGGTGCTCAAAGAGCTAGTGGTTCTCGTGGGTGGTTTCGGAGGCACAGGGTCCTTGTGTATAGCATTACTGGTCCCATGGCCAGGTTTTTGCTCGTTCCTACACTGTTCGTCCACTTCCGACTGTTGGCTCTGTGGAATCTGTTCTTGGATAGAAGGACTCCTAGCTAAAGTAGTGTACGACGGTGGAGGTTCAGGCCTGGGGCTGTCCGAACCCTTTATAGACGACCTTGTGGTCATAGGCAGAGATTCTTGTCCATTCGGCGTGCAGTTCATCGCCGCTCTCTTCTTGTCTCTGTCCCGTTGATAGTAAATCCCAGCGAATATCAACATGTTCAATACTAGCAGAATGCAACCGATTCCTACTGTGATAGCCAGGGCTGCGGTGCTGCTGTAATAGTGACGGGAAGCCAGCCTTTGCAGTAATTCAGCATCGTCTTCGGAATCGTCTAAAGGTGTGATGTCTTCTGTGATGGTGTCCTCGCTCGTAGAAGTGCTGCACGCCGTCGTCGACGAACCGCTGGTTTTGGTCGTTCCTACGAGGGGCAACGGTGTGTACCATTCGTCCCGAACTGGTCCTACGACAGTCCATTTAAAGAGGATAAGTGCAAGTCAGATGAGTGAGAGTGATAAAGTGGATGCGAGTTTTGTTTCTCACCTGCGTAAAAATGATCGCCTCGTTCTCGGAAATGATGATGCCGCATGGAAACGTCGTCGTCCCCGGGTCTGTGAAGCTGTGGAATGAGATTCAGCCACACTGCCATTTTATGTCCCCGATAATGGCTCCGCATTTTCGGTTTCATCGCTAGAAAAATTAATTATACTCATTAAATGTGTTATTTATGCGGAATGCATTTCTATTGTAATGAATATTGTATTGTATAGAAATTAACGTCGTGCTTACCAATCGTGAGATACTGCTGAGTGCCAGTTTCGTATTGTTCCCATGTCAAGCCATGGTACCGCGTTTTTTCTTTTGGTAACCCGTAATCGACCGACTCGATTTTGTGCGGCTCGTTCGGGTTGCCCGTCTTCGCGAAATTCGTGAAGAACGTGAGGACCGCCTCGGCCACCCCCTGGTCCTGCCGAGAATAATTCCGGGGGATGAAAGCTCCTCCGGCGACCAACGGCAACCCGAAAATGTACGGTATCATCTCGCCACGAATGCTTCCCAAACGCTGAAACAAAACAATTCCCATTGTTAAGAAAAACAGATTAAATTCTGATTATATGTGTCTTCATTGCATATTTTATTTAGATAAAAATCGTTCGATTTCGAAACTGGATCAGCACGAAATTAAAAGAGAAAATGCTACGACTCGATCGAGCGATTTTATACGGCGATGGAATTCCTCTTTGAGGGTGGCTGAGCAGCGACGGGACAACGGGCCGACCTGTTCGCCGGGCCGGCGCTCTACTCAATAATTGTAATTGCGGAGCGGTGTGTATCGTGCTGGTACGCGGCCAATTTTGTTTGTGTTCCGGCAAACGGCGAGTTGCGATGCAAATCCCGTTAATTCGTTGCACAAGCAAGGGGATATCCGACTTAAGTGTCGACCGTCGGCCCCGGATGCCCTTATCCACCAGATGCTAGTGGATCCGGTCGGTACCGGAGGTGTGTGTGTGTGTATGTGTGTGTGTGTGCATACATTCCGAAGAAGCGAACGGTGAATTAGCATACTACCGGCGAATCTGTAGTCCGACGTCTTGCAATCCTCGAATCGCATCGTCTAATGGATCAGCCGTTTAGTCTGTTAAATTCGTTGCCAAACTCAGGCAAAGCTCCTTTAATGTGACGGAACGTGTTACGGTATTCAAATGAGGAATTTGAAAATAAAATACGTGCTGTGTCGCAAATACGAAAACAGCTTTTGGCAAATAGTAGAAAAAGATTGGAAGCCAACGATTATCACTTCACTAATACAATTAAAATTCCTCCCCTCAAATATTTTTCAACATGTACTTGAATATTTATTATAAAATGACTTTTATCGACACATCTGAAATTTTAATTAATAGTACATTATGTTAAATTGAATTATTGATTTTATCGGAATTAAGAAGGATCGACTTTAATAGAGGGACTTGTTAATCCTAACCACGGGCCGCGAGCCCGCGACCTGATCTCCGTTTAATTAAATTTCGCTTTGTGCGTACACAGCTGGTCATACTGCGGCAAGCAAACGCAGTGAATCGTTATTAACTATGGCCTGCAGGTGAAACTTGTTAACTTCAAGTTGCCACACCTTTGACTCTCGAAACACAAACGTCCAACGTTTAGAAAAAAACAAATTAGTCAATATAAGACTAAACGGGATAAATAAAATTCAGATAGAGATCAGAATTCTTAGAAATTCAATCAGTATCTTACGGTTTTCGTACTTGTCTGATTAATGATAGACCTGTTCTACTTACGCGCATACATTACATTACATGCAGAGTACAAGTCAATGTAATAACGATTCTATATTATTGTCAATATTTTATATATATATATTTTTAATAATTCTATAAATTTATGATCATTTTTTTACAATGTATGCATGAATAATCGTATTAAATATTTGTAGAGGACTCGGTCCCAATTATCTGATAAGAAGGAAGTAGCTTATTCTTCGGTACAGTTAAATTTTACGTCTAACACAAAGGAAGATGGAAAAGTTGGTTCGTGCCAGTTAATTTAATAGCGGAGCACTGGAGGTTCCCGTACGCGCAGATTGCCACTCCAATCTTCCGTTTCCTTGGCATCGATTCTCCTCCCGGCCAGGAATCCTCCACTGGTGTCTCCCGTTAACCGCTGCCCATGATTTCGCGATGAAGCTACTGATTTAATCAAACGCCCCAAGAACCTTGCTGGTGGGACATTCGCGTTACCCAGAAGCCACCGCCAGTGTAAATTAAGCGCGACGCAATCCCCGATCCCCTGATTTTCTTTCCGGGCGATCCCAGAAGTTCAAGGCACCGCTGATTGCATCAGCTGATCTGATAATACTGATTTTTCACAGTAGAATTAACACAGATAATCGACACTGAATAAAAATAATTGTACCACGAATATTATTTAAAAAAACTCAGCTATAAATTATTATTTTCAAGAATAATAGACAACAACCGTGGATTATTATTCTTGTTGAATAAATGGGAGCAGAATGGAAATACAAGAGTTAAATTCCTCGAGACGGTTACGTCGCCAAAAATAACGCAGACACTCGGGCCAGACTTAACTCTCTGTGCGTATAATTTTATGCAAAATTAACTCGTACTTAAGCCGCTTGCCGCTTGCGTCAACTCGGAAACTGGCGTGCCACTGTCGCATCTCTCCGGGAGGAAGAACGTGTACTTAAGAAATTTCACGAAGAATCAAAGGGAATAAAAAAGAAGAACAGTTACACGAGGAACAAGTTTATGAAAGAAGCCCCGGTTTATTTGCGACTCTTCACATAAACGTCGGTGCCAAGTCAGATCCTTTCATCCGCTGCTCTCTCCGCATTTACAGGAATGAAGATAGTAAATGACACAGACGACTTATGTTCTAAATAAAAAGATACCTCGTTTAAAATAACAAGGTTTAATTTCTTCAAGAATGAACGAATAAATATGAGAAGGAATCTTCAATTGATAACAACTGAAATCGGATTTATATAAGAGATAAATGACGAACCTTGATGCCGCTGTCCTTCGTTTGATGACTGAAGTGATAGAAGTACGTCTTGGCACCCCTTCTGGCGTGATAAAAGGCGATCCTCATCAGCGGTGCGACGGTGTGGCCGTCGCTAAGCGCCTCCATCGTCGAGTCTCTTATAATAATAGGATGGAGAACAGGCTTGTCCCAGTCCGTGTACTCGTTCTTCACCGCAGAGAATATCTCGTTCAAGTGGTAGACGTACGCGTTTCTGATGAACGTGCGTAGAATGCGGTTGCGGTCCTTCTCCTCGAAACCGAATTCGATGTCGTTCTCGTTGAAGTCGAGGTTCGACTCTGTGGTGGACACGCCGAGGATCAGAGGCACCTTGATGAACGTGTCGCTGACCCTCTCCATGTCCAGGCCTGGATCGGGATTGTTTTGGTCCACTGGTAAGCCTGGTCCGATACGTGGCACAAATCTAAATCAAATCATTAGATGTAATTAGATGTAATTTAATTTTATAATCATTTCATTTATTAGAATTCTTTATATGTTGTATTAATTATTTTTTAAGTCTGATTCAATCCCAGTTATTTATCATTATATTCGTGATGATAATAGTGTGGATGATTTCATGGCTGAACTGAGAGCTAATAAGAGCATCAGGGATTATGAATTAATTATGCCAGGTTAGCGGCTTACTTGTGCTTTGATCAAGGATAAATGGAACGTTGAACGTGGCTTAAGGATGTATAGGCTACGTACTTAAACAATGCTAACGTATTGAATTTGTTATTATAAATTCCTATTACTATTAAAAAGCTACATGCAAAATTTTA
>NW_017176301.1:4916-6680 GCF_001652005.2 Ceratina calcarata | reverse complement strand
CTTTTGATCACCGATGAATTTCGAAGACTTTCGAGGGTCGAGCAAAAGCCGAGCGAAATATTGGGTTTGGACTCGGGCAAGCGTCGCTTGTCCGAAAATTATAGGGATAGTTGCGCGGGGGGCTAGTCGCGAGATAGCCAGCACGAAATTGTAAAAGGCAAACATTTGCGTTCGACGAGGCGGAGGATATTTACATCGGTCGCCGTATTCCACCGTATTTCCACTCGGCATCGCGTCTGACCCGGAATTAATCCGAACACGCCACCCTCAGGAACATTTCCGCGCGAAGACACCGATACTTTAAACGACATTTGTTTGGATATTCCTGCAGCTTACGATTGTTCCAAGCATCGATACATGACTGTTCTCTTTTAGAAAACAAAACATTCGTAATATAAATTTAGAAAATACAGACAGGAATTTAATTTACTTATTAAAACCGTTTTTTTTTTTTTTATATATATCCTGCAATTCTTTAGATATTATTTTCTGTATTTCTAAATTGGTATTACAATCAGGAGACCCATGAGAATCGAAATACTCTCGAAAGTTAAGCAAGCCATTTCGCAGGAAGTATTTGTCTCGTAAAAGGCGCGATAAATTGATGTTCCATTCAGTGTAGATAGATTACGGCTTTACCTGTGTCCCGACCTGCCATAATTCGTCGCAGACCGTAGTTTCGCTTCTCCTTGAATATCTTTTTATTATCGCGTAAATCTTTTTCACCTATCACGGGTAACGACTTTCTCGTGTTCGTGTTGTAATAACTTCGATATATCCCGCCACCCTCTCCGCTACTTCAACGAGTTCTTTTTACAAAGAAGTACGCGTCCTGTTGTTACTGTTTACCATGATTTATCGATGGACTCATGAAGTATTTAACGTCATAAAAGAGACTATGAAACGAGAGGAGACTATATTTTAATGGAAGAAAGTTAGATGTCAATTATTGTTAAATTCCTGTACCGAAATCTGAATCAAATCTTCTCAGCCATTGAACTCTCCTAACTTTACGGTAGGTGGAAGACGTCGGATCAGGCGATTATTTCAATCACGCCTCGTCTCTAAATATTGGAAGTTCTTACAACTATTCCACGAAGCTGCTCCATGAATCACAATCGAGCGGTAATTCCCAAGTACCGGAACTCGAACGAACCTGGTATGGATTCTGTTTCTTATAGTATAATAAATGTCCTAATTCGTGCTCGCGTTACAATCTCGCTTCTCGTATAAAATTGTAGAGAAAAAGCTAGAAATCGAAACTTATACTGGGTTGCACATAAATAAATTGACTAAATGAGAAATCAATGTTAGCCTTTTTTGACACTAGAAATGAAGTCTCCTCGGGAAGATTATTTTATCTACAGGGTGGCAGTCGGTGTCTCTTTTCCGACTCGTCAGTCACTGTGTGCTGTTTCTCGCCTAAACTTCGTGTGCACGAACGATCGGCTCCGCGAGTAATCACAAGAGCACTGAACCGTGATTCCTGGCAATTGGCTGATTCAATGCACGCCAGTCGCATCGGGCAGAGCTGACTGCTCGGTCGATAGGCGACCGAGCTAAGGAAATCCGTGACAGAACGACGATGTATTGGTAGGACAGACGTGTTACGTGTATTTTTATCGTTCCGCCGGAACAGAGCTAGACGAGATCGAAATCTATCTGCATTCCTCTTTGCAAATCCCTTCCTACGTTCTCTTGAAACTGAGAAATCTAAATATTGCCCAATTCTTCAACCATTTTATACAAAATTATTACAAAATT
>NW_017176301.1:1988-4338 GCF_001652005.2 Ceratina calcarata | reverse complement strand
TCATAATAATTCATTATATTAGAATTAAAAATAAAAAGAAATTTTATTAAGAATTTTATTATATTATAAATTGTTAAATTAGAATGTGTAAATAATTCTGGACTGCTAATTATAAGAATCGGTAGGAATAAATAATGTCGCGAAAATAAGGTAATAAAATTTGATTTAAATAGCAGCAGAGGGAGAATATAGATAACAGAATAACAAAGGTAATGATAATGAAATCAATGTTCAGTGTTTTAACATTAATGAGGAGTTCGAGGGAGTCTTTGCTCTCATGGGTGAAGAGATACCAAAGGTATCTCGAGCGAAGCGAATAACCGGAACACACCGGAGGTGCTCACCCTAATTATTCGTTGACTACCAACTAATTCGGCTTTATTACAGAGGCCAGCGTCACCTCAAAGCATAATTAATGTTTCTACGCGCTCCGCCGCGCTACCCTCGACGTAATAATATTACATAACACGAATATTTATATTGCACTCGAGCAGT
The DNA here is from genome assembly GCF_001652005.2 of Ceratina calcarata. NCBI lineage: Eukaryota > Metazoa > Arthropoda > Insecta > Hymenoptera > Apidae > Ceratina > Ceratina calcarata. The sequence continues at coordinate 3,843 of NW_017176301.1, read as the reverse complement.
GAGTATATTTTTCTAGCCATTAAAACCAGAAGCCCGTCTCTTTTGTCGGCCGGCGCTCTCTATCTATTTTGAAACATCTTCAACACGGCTACTCTTACACGGAATAATTTTAATAATCATACATTCTCGGCCATCCTCGTTTCTGTCCAGAGTGTAACAAACAGATTTTTAACAGATGTAATTCATATTTACTTAAAAATTCGGAATATGAAATTAGAAGCTAATAATTTTTGAGAAATGAATAAAATGATTCAACGAATCTGTATTTTTTCTGAGCAACGATATAGAAAAAAATGTTCGCAAGGCCGTCGAAATCTGAAATTTCCGAGCAACGATATAGAAAAAAATGTTCGCAAGGCCGTCAACGTAGAAATCGAGGCGAGTTAGAAATCCGGGGCAAAACTCAAAAAAGTAGAACGCTCAATCTAGCCGGGACGGAGTGCCGGCCCCAATAAAAAATACATTCTCGGTTCTCCAGGAATAAAACGAAGCCACGCAATTTGTCACCGACCATGCGAGATCAATGGGCGACCGATTTTTTTCCACCCTCGCCTCCTCCCCTACCTTCCTCCCCCGCTTAGTTCTCTGCTCCACTCACTGTTTTTTTTTTTTCCATTTGTCCTCGCGAGATGTTCCACTATCGCGATTGTCGTTTCGGCCGGTTTCACCCGGCTAATCTCTCGCCGATTAATCTATCGAGTGTCGGACGGGGCTGGATCATTCCCTAATCGCGGCCGACAGCGATATTTCTGCTCTATTCCAGATCGATTTTCATCCATGTTTCCCGCGTTATTCTACAGTTCTTCATAAACCACCCAATTTGTCTTTCGGTGGAGCTTCGAAACCAACGGAGAGACTAGTACACCGTAATTAGTATGAACTAAATATTTGTAATATAAATTCAAATTACTTCGTGTAAGAGTAAATAGCACGTAGGCAACTTGAGAGGCCATATGTCTAGGCGTTCGGGACTCGCAGGTACAAGTAAATAAGTGCAGTTCGTATTTCGTGAGTCTCATCAAATATGAATGGAATATCAATGAAATATGAATGAAATGTGACTCACCTTTGCCGTATGGAGCGAGTAGAAGAAGGTTCACTAGAGCCGCGCCGGTATCGTGTCCAATGAGCGTGATTTTCGTCGGGTCGCCGCCGAACGCGGCAATGTTTTCACGCACCCATCGCAGTCCCATTGCGATATCCTTCAAAGCCAGATTCCCGCCAGACCCCGGCTGCCTGTCCGGGTATGGACGGGTTCTCAGGAAACCTGGAACACGGCCAACCGGCAATCCGCCTTCACGTGCCGTTCCTCAGAGAAATATGTTAAACTATGTTGATCCCCTGCCTTATTCCATCAGATCCACCTTATTCAAGGTGTAGGAATGAGAATTAGGTAAAGGGCGAACGGCAACTTTCAAATGGAATGGGGCAATGTGGAAAATTGTAACCAGTCGATTTTTAGAAAATATTTAGGGGAAGTTGAAATATGTGTGTTTGATTTTATTAATTGCAATAGTCAGTCATTTTTTATATTGACTCTAAGGTATAGAAATATTTGCAAAATTATTTGAGAGATAAGAAGCGCTCATCAACTTTCGCAGTTCAGTAATTAATTCCTATTGAAGTCGAAATGTAGGTTCAAATAATTGCAATAGTCACTCATTCTTAATATTGACATCAAGATTTCGAAATATGCTATTAAAATGATTTGAGAGAATAGAAACGAAATCATGAATCACTCATCAACTTCTGCAGTTTAGTAACTAATTCCTATTAAAATCGAAATACAGATTTGAATAATTGCAATAGTCACTCATTTTTTATATTAACACCAAGATTTCGAAATATGCTAGCA
>NW_017176301.1:0-1349 GCF_001652005.2 Ceratina calcarata | reverse complement strand
TTAAATCGACACCCTTTCATCTCCCATAAAGAGCCATTGAGAGACTGGCTGATTTCACGAAGGGAATTGTCCGGAGGAAAGAGCTGACCGGCACGAATTTGCTGGATTTAAATTCATTAAACCCTGGGGCTGGTTTCACGTTCACAACACGGTGTCAGTTTACTTCAACTGCACGGCCTACCGCCCTCGGTAATGGGTATTATACCGTTACGATTCGTACGTTTCTCGCGCAAGTGAATTCCCGTCGAATCGAAAACTATAATTCCTTTTGAAATTTTTCATACGATCGTTTCATCAATAAATATCGACCATCGACGTTTCCAACAATCGTCGTTTCATTTATTCATGGCAAATTTATTTCTGCGTTTATTCGCGATCAAAATCCGAATGTAACATGATACTATAAATTATGTATACGTAATCAATATTTATTTTCACAGTTTTATGCAGAACAATCGTGTACGATTTTAATATCCGTTCCGCGAATAGCCAGGTAAATGTTTGGAATGGAAGCGTAATCGACACAGCGCGGCTCGATATAAACCGTATGAAGCAAGTTCTTGTTTTACAACCTTAAAATTGCGCCCGAGTACCGATCGAGCGAATTTTTTCCGACGGTACCTCGTACGTCGGATCGGATTGCTATCCGAAAAGAGGGATTACGCAATCGAGGAAATCGCGGGGGAGCTACGGGCATTGTTGTTCCGCCGTTTTCGATCAGCCCGGCCGGGCCGCTGCCAATTAAATCTGCCGACCGGATTGTAACGCGATAGAGAAATTGAATTTTCGACGAAACCAATAAAAGCGTCGCCGCCCTCGCTAATCGGCTCCGAGCGTACGCTTCCGGCCAGGCGACCAGCTAAAGAGTGATTTGACCCCGATTCAAGCGCGATTAACGATACCTGCCCCTCGCGTGATATCACGATGACAGCCGGACGGGTTAACAGCTCGGATTAATCGCGTAGAAAGTCGATTTCCACCATTCGCTCCTCGCGTTTCAACGCCCCACAAAGACAAAGCAAATTCGTTTCGATAGATTCATTATCAACAGTAGTTTTCACGTTCACAGACTTATGGTTACGATCCTAAGTTGCCAAAAATTAATTACTATTTTCGAAATGCGTTTTATGGTTGAATTTTTAATACCAGACATCGAATATTATATTGAAATCTTCAATACATTAATTTTATGTAAAAGTAGTACAGATTTAATTCTGTTCAGACGCCGGGGAGACTGTAGATAAAAATGGACAGTCTAATGGAAAACATAAAACGAGCCCCAGTAGGAATATCGAAGTTACGCTCGGTAGGAAATTAGGGTGAATTTTTAACGACCACCGAGGCCCATA
>NW_017176300.1:0-200 GCF_001652005.2 Ceratina calcarata | reverse complement strand
TCGGTAAGTTCTCTCGCTCTATTTTATAATTGTACGACTGTTTGTTCTTAAAAGGAATGATCGATGGATCAGTCGATCTCATATTTAGTTAATCAATAATCCTGTTGCTTACCCTGTTTCTTGTACTGTATTCGACTTACCTTTTAATTCATTCCGTTATTGAACATTAATATTCGCGCAATACCACGTGCCCTCCTAAC
>NW_017176299.1:0-200 GCF_001652005.2 Ceratina calcarata | reverse complement strand
TTTTCTTTGGCCAATGTATCGTGACACATCGGAATGGCCGAGCATACGTCAAATGTTACAATCTTACAGCTGATCATGTTGAGTTAACAATACCTCAAGTCGAGTCGGAATCATATGAGATTATTGAAAAAATTGAACATGAACCCATAGGAATAAATTCCTGTGAAATACAAACTACAAGATATGAAGAACTTTTAAAA
>NW_017176298.1:0-200 GCF_001652005.2 Ceratina calcarata | reverse complement strand
TGACACAGTAATGCAGTTTAGAAATTTTGCTTCGTGTTTCTTACTTTTCGGCCCAGCTCATTCTAGAGGGCGTAAAAAATTGCAGACCGGTTTTCGGTCCCATAAGGCTGCCACTCTTTAGTAATCTCTCCTCGGTGGATATAGGAATATATATACAGGGTGTCCCAAAACTAGTGTAAGGAATTTTAATGGGAGGTTCC
>NW_017176297.1:0-200 GCF_001652005.2 Ceratina calcarata | reverse complement strand
TATTTGCACATACCGAGCAGATGCCTCTGCGATCGATTTTAATGTCAAAGCTGTCTAGTAGATGGCGCTCACAACGACATTGTGAAGAAGAAGTACAAAGAAGTGGCTGGAATTGACAAGGATGAGTTATATGTGGTTATTTGCTCAAGCGCTTAATTCGTTCACCATATTTCGATTTCGTAGCACTTATTGTTACTGTT
>NW_017176296.1:0-200 GCF_001652005.2 Ceratina calcarata | reverse complement strand
CACATGACAATGCACATAACATACCGCTTGCAAATAGGAAAATTACCGGATTGATGAAAGATGAAAATAATGGCGTGATCATGACTGCATTTGTTGTACTCAGAGCGAAAATGTATGCGTTGCGAGTAGATGGTAAGAAAGAAAACAAAAAAGCAAAAGGTGTGAAAAGTAATATTATTGCAAGAACGATAATGTTCGAT
>NW_017176295.1:0-200 GCF_001652005.2 Ceratina calcarata | reverse complement strand
GTACTTTTTCTACTATAATATTAAGATCCCTAATCGGCCTCAAATCCAACATGGTTAATAAAAGTATTTATCGAGTTCGCGACGAATATAACCGACTTATCATTTCACGTCGACCCTCACGCCAAACAAGCTTTTCATTAAATAGTTTTAATAAAGCTTTTTCTCCATCTTTTTTATAAATATCTAACAACATATCATAT
>NW_017176294.1:0-200 GCF_001652005.2 Ceratina calcarata | reverse complement strand
GCATATGCAGGAGATCCGGTGTCGGGAAAGAGGAATAATGAATGAACACCTGTAATTTTGTCGATAACACAATTTTTATTCCCTCACTGCTTTACACGTACAATACTAAGACCAATTTTAATTCTTACAAGAGTATATGCGGAGTATCCTGTAAAAATTAAAAACAGTTTTACAATTATAATGAGAGAGTACTGAAAGAA
>NW_017176293.1:0-200 GCF_001652005.2 Ceratina calcarata | reverse complement strand
GTTTATTCAGGAGTTCTGATTTACGGATTTTAGTCCCAATTATTCATGCATTTTTTATTACATTTTATTAATTATTGACACCATCGAAAAATTCTTTACACAGAAATTGTAGGCATTGACGTCCTCTACAAGAATGGTTTTATGCATTTTTCTTCTAACTTCGATATTTAATGAGTTACATATGATTATATGGCATTTTA
>NW_017176292.1:0-200 GCF_001652005.2 Ceratina calcarata | reverse complement strand
TACTCATCTGTAATTATCTTTTTTAAAAGTTCACTGCCTCAAATATTGGAGACAGACTTTTTTCAGATTTACGTGTCTTAAAATTTTGGCAGAGACCTTACGACTCATAGCACCTAAGTTAGATGCAATCTTCGCGGTACGATTCTCAATGACGAATGATTCAACGGGAGACGAGAGATCGTGTGAAATCGACGACGACG
>NW_017176291.1:0-200 GCF_001652005.2 Ceratina calcarata | reverse complement strand
GTGTACCCACCTACCTGCTTGCCCGCTTCTCCGCGTATGATACGCTGGTATAAACGAAACTAATACTATATAATAAAAATAGAATAAATAATAAAAAAAATTCGCTGGTATAAATAATAAAAAGCGGCCGGGAGGACGGCGCCACACGTGTCTAAGCACGGAACATACGGTGCGAAATTTCGCCGGCAGCGTGCCGTCCG
>NW_017176290.1:0-1030 GCF_001652005.2 Ceratina calcarata | reverse complement strand
TAGCTGCTACACAATTGCAACATTAGTCGGATAGTATCGTAGAAAGCTTTTAAAAAAATATGACTAACAATCGGACAGCTGCTGACAGTAAACTCTGCAGCTGAAACTGAAAGACATCTTACAAACGTTTCAACTTCAAACTATAACGACTCTATGTTTTTTTCACGTTCTTTTATTTCATTTGGGATTGATTTTTGTTTCGTAAACTGTTCGGTAAGAATTAACATTGCTTAAAATGAAATAGTTAACAAAGCGTACGTTCTATGAACTGCCCGTTTTGCAAACGTGTGTTACGACTACACGAAACAGGCAATCCCAAGAGACGAGCAATTTTATTTTTGGAGGAACGGCTCTTCAGGTCCATCTATTCGTCTAGCTACGATCGTCTATGTATGTATGTACATACGTAGTTAGTTGGGCGAAATAAAGGGAGAGCATCCCCCGGGAACTCAGTATAACCCGTGGAACATTCAGGTGACTGCTGATACTACATACCCGAAAACCTGCTACGAGCAGCTACTTATTTCACGCATCGACACACCTGACTTTTCCGTTCGCGCACTCTTGTTTCTCCTTCCGGTTTTTGGCTTGTTCGCAGTTCGTGGAGGTGAAGGCGCATTGAAACGCATTTAAAAACTGAGCCATGACGATTTTACACTCCCGCACGCTGTTTTTTAGCACTTTTGAAACGTACGTGGATTCTTATCCGAACGACGGAAGTCGACCGCGCAGCTGTGAACGCGTAAAATAAGCTACGAATCTCGTTTCCGCCAACTCTCTTTTTCTCTCGTTCGTGACGTGTTGAAAACCGTTCGACTCGAGAACCGGACCACCCCCCGGACAGGTTTCTTCTGTTTCTCTCGACTCGACGCCTCGTAATACGCTTCTCCCCGTTCCCTTTTAGCTTACCCGCTTTTATGCACGCCGATAAAACGCGTCTATCGGTGAGAAATGTTTCTATATTTTCTGATATCGCACCAGTGTTCGCAGTTGGTACGAATTCGTTGGCTTGATCCTTACTCGATTCATC
>NW_017176289.1:0-200 GCF_001652005.2 Ceratina calcarata | reverse complement strand
CTATGCATTGAAAGCGACGATCTTCCGGGGCCACGAGAATTTGACGGAACATTTTGTCAATGTCCGCGACCATTACGAATTGATACAGTCTCCAATTCGTTAAAATAATCGTCTTGTCTCGTTGTAGCTTCGGCCCGACATGAAGAAGATCATTCAGCGAGCAGCCGCTCGCTGTCGACCTCGTCGCATTAAAGACCACT
>NW_017176288.1:0-200 GCF_001652005.2 Ceratina calcarata | reverse complement strand
CTATGTGTCCCACTTCGCTACATTCAAAACACCGTTTGCGGGAAAAGGGGCGCGCTTGCGAGGGTTCCGGATTCGTGGTCACGCGTCTGTGATACTCGCGAGAAGATCCGCGCGATTCACGTGGTTCGTTCCGGAGCGCACGGTCACCCTTCTCCTTATTCGGCACTATTACGAAGTGGACAATCCCACTTAGCAAATCA
>NW_017176287.1:0-200 GCF_001652005.2 Ceratina calcarata | reverse complement strand
TTCTTCACAATTTCGACTTCCCAACTATAATTTTTGCAATTTAAAATCGTATCCTATGTGAATTAAACACATGCTGAAAAAGTAGTAAAAATCTGAAGAAAATATTGAGACAAACAATTTAGAGCCTGAGGACTAATTATATTTTCCAACTGGAATTTTTGCAATTGAACAGTATAAGTTTCGTGGATTAGACGAAGAGA
>NW_017176286.1:0-200 GCF_001652005.2 Ceratina calcarata | reverse complement strand
TAATTACTGACTCTCTCAGCTCCGATAAGTCTTCATTGACGTTCGACCTGAGCTGTTCTACCGTTTGCATGATATCTCCCCGATCGCGGTTCGCGCGTTCCTCAATTGTTTTAAAAATTGTTTGTTCAAAACGGTTTCGTTGTTTCTTAATTTCCGAAACTACGCGCATTACCCCGTCAAATCCAAATCAATTCACAATT
>NW_017176285.1:0-200 GCF_001652005.2 Ceratina calcarata | reverse complement strand
ATTTGTAGTCTCCTTACCTCCCCCACCAAGACAATATTTTTTGCAGATTAAGCATCTTATTAGCGACTTATTACATACTAACACACTTAGACACTAACATTTCAATGCATACATGTTATTTCGAAGGACACAGTTTTAGTATAATATATGTGAGGTGATCTAATTTCGTGAGAAGTAGCTCTTCCATGGCATGATTCATT
>NW_017176284.1:0-200 GCF_001652005.2 Ceratina calcarata | reverse complement strand
CATTATAGTTCTGTAAACATTTGCCCTTTAATTTCATTTATAAGGTAATTCGTTTGCTTGTATAAATAATAAAGTTTGTTATTGTAGTATTGAAGTTTAGAATTCGTATTAATTAACGCTGGTACTATCGGCTTCTTTTACATGCATTTCTCTATTAGGAATCAGTCCTTTTGACCGGTTTGGTAGTTCTAGTGTTAATG
>NW_017176283.1:0-200 GCF_001652005.2 Ceratina calcarata | reverse complement strand
TCGCAAAATTTCTAAAATTTTGTACAGTGTTTTATTAATGTAATATCTAGTAACTATTAAAATTCAAATAGTTTCTCATTGTTTTTATGTAAGGGTTCATACAATCTTAATTGCGGTCATTGACCACCTGAACATACATAATACTCTTTTAATGTACAGATACGAATACGACGACCACTATTTCTTAACGGATCCTCGGG
>NW_017176282.1:0-200 GCF_001652005.2 Ceratina calcarata | reverse complement strand
GTTACATTAAATACGTGTGTACGGATCACAGAAGTGAATGGGATCTTCAGACTCGAAGCCTAGGGCAGTTCCGCTCTTGTAACCGCTGCCGACGCTGTTTGACTTCTTTAATGGTATTGAGATGGGCGGAAAGCCACCAGTATTGTTTGATATTAAGCCTGTGAAAATCATACAGGTCACAACGTGGGAGAGCCATAGAG
>NW_017176281.1:0-200 GCF_001652005.2 Ceratina calcarata | reverse complement strand
TGGATCAATTACCGCGAGATCGCTGGTTGGAAGCCGCCAAAAACGACGTACGTACAGGCATACGTCCCGTGTACGACCGTGGCACTGCGCTGAGACCAGGGGTAATAATGGATCGGCGGTATTATTATGATTTCAATGGCGTGGCCCGATGAGAATCTAGATCGTGCACCGGGTCCCGCTATCGAGCGCAACGATCGGCA
>NW_017176280.1:0-200 GCF_001652005.2 Ceratina calcarata | reverse complement strand
CATATACGTTGCAATTGTTTTATTTCCTCTTTAATACTGCTTTTAAAATGCTTTCGACTTGTCGCATTGCCTCACTGATTTGAGTCGATATTGCTTCATGTGTTCCTTTATTCAATTTTAAAATATGCACTATTTCCTTATCCAGGTATGCTTTATTTACAGCATCGGTATCATCTTTCGCCTCCGCTAGACGTATTATT
>NW_017176279.1:0-1030 GCF_001652005.2 Ceratina calcarata | reverse complement strand
TTTGTGTAAAATCTCTTATTTAAAAGTATTTTCTGATATTTAAAAGGAAACTAACGACTTCGCTGAGAACTTGTTAAAGAAGGAACAAGCAATACTTGAACTACATAATAATCAAAAATTAATTGTGCATCCATACGTTATTATTAATAGGTCATCGGTAAGTAACATAACATCAGCAGTTGTAGTATTGGAGGAAACAAAATACCAGGTCAATTCGGCACCGGCACCTGTAGCCGTAGATTTATGCTTTCAGTGCATGAAAGTATTTGGGAAGAAATTTTCCCCAATTTGTAATCACGTTTGGCAATTTTTGGAAAGCTACATCTATGACTGCGACAATACAGATTTATATGCAGGCGTTGCATCCCTAATAGTTAGCCTGAAAAATTTATAGTCGATAGGTTTACATAAGCACGTTTTATATTACATTACTATTTTTTACTTATATAGTCATAAGTTCCTATTATAGATTGAAATTTTTATTTTCGTTTTTATTTTATAATGTTTTATTATTTTCAGTTTATTTCGTTACTATATACAGAATATAATAATTAGTTGCGTTATTACTTAAGACATCGAATAGTAGACATAATGTGTATATACAGGGTGAGGAATTTTAAACAGGTCACACGAATAACTCGCTCGTTTTCAAAGATAGGAGAAAATGCATTAGACCAAACTTACTTGGTATCGGGGGGCTCATAATCTGATATTACCAATTTTTCTGTAGGTGGAGGCGTCAAGGAGATATGAACGTCAACTCTGTTTTTTTTTAAATGGAACAGTATACTTTTTTACTTAGATTCTGATAGAGTGTTTCAAGGCGAATACAATGACCTATTATGAATGTCTATCACTCAAGGTCAACTGCAATAGAAAACTGATTATTTCAAAGCAATCTTCGAACACTTGGATACTTTGATACTGGTACTATAAGTGTTCAAAATGGCGACCTTGAACATAGACACGTAGTCTAAATCGTTGCAATACTGATGACACTGCCTGGCAAATTTCATTTGTATCTATTACA
>NW_017176278.1:0-200 GCF_001652005.2 Ceratina calcarata | reverse complement strand
GGGAAAAGAATATAGTAAGTGCTCATGTCTCTGCCATACATTTCATCTTGTTGTCTAATAGCTTCAAACATTAAGATGATTAATCTTTCCGACATATGTGTTGCAATTATTATTATAAATATTGATAAATCGAAATTCCTAAATGTACTTCAAACTTGTTTGTACCGACTTTTCATATTACATTGCAGAAGCATAATATT
>NW_017176277.1:0-200 GCF_001652005.2 Ceratina calcarata | reverse complement strand
GGGGGGGATCGGCCATTCGTTTCGGACCGTTCACGTTCGCCCGTCCATCCGCAGACCGAGTGGCGGTCTGCGGTTTATCCCTCATTACGTGCGATTCGTTTGCGGTGCGGACATTCGCTGGGAGCGCGATTTCCTCTTGTTCGCTCCTATCTATTTGAACCCCCGGCGCGCCGTCTTCTTCCGCGGACGGACTCGACTCG
>NW_017176276.1:0-200 GCF_001652005.2 Ceratina calcarata | reverse complement strand
CTTATGATTCCGCTTGGTAGAAATAGTGTATAAAATCAAAAATATACTGAAGGCGCGTACGTGGAACGTACACGAATGCCGTCCATACGTAACCAAAGTTTTCTTTGAAGTACCGACTCCGATCGGCTCAGTCTGTGCGGCGAACAGCCTAAAGCCGGGTATTCATCTGAGCACGAATGCGAACGAGGCAAGGCGAGTCC
>NW_017176275.1:0-200 GCF_001652005.2 Ceratina calcarata | reverse complement strand
AAGCTGTTTGTCGATACCTGGCCACCATACGACCGACCTTGCCATACTTTTCATTTTCACTATTCCGAAGTGAGTTTCATGAAGTTTTCCTACTACCTCTCTTTGTAATTTATTAGGTATAATCACGCGTTAACCCCACATCAAGCATTCTTTTTCTATAGTAATTTCATCTTTTCTTAACGCATACGGTTTTAGTTCAT
>NW_017176274.1:0-200 GCF_001652005.2 Ceratina calcarata | reverse complement strand
GTAATCGCTACTTGCTTTTATGCTATCATAAATTCAGAAAATAAATTCGTCAACTAAAAATTTTTTAAATAATGTTCGATAAAATGAAAATTTTCTTAATACTGTAGATTGCGTAGCAATGGTCTCTGTGTATCCAACAGACAGTACTTTACCTTCCATCCCTTTCTATCGACTACCAGTTCATTTACCTACACAAGATA
>NW_017176273.1:0-200 GCF_001652005.2 Ceratina calcarata | reverse complement strand
GCCATTTGGATTGAAAAATGCTCCAGCTACATTCCAACGACACATGAACAATTTACTATCCGGACTACAAGGCTGGGAATTATTTATTTACATGGACGATTTTGTAATTTATGCAGCTACCTTGAAGGAACACGAAACTAAATTCAAACGGATGATGGAACGTTTAAAAGAAGGAAATGTAAAACTCCAACCAGATAAAT
>NW_017176272.1:0-200 GCF_001652005.2 Ceratina calcarata | reverse complement strand
CAAACTACGTTCATCTGCATCCTGTGAGAACTTATTCCTAAGGAATCTACAACAATAACTATAACTATTATTAAATATACTATTATAAACACTATACTACACACTAATAAAACTGTCAACTACTTGCTTTCGTTGCTTGCTCGTTCCAAGTACAGATCGTACACGTGACGAAAGAGAACTGATGAAAAAAGTAAAGGGAA
>NW_017176271.1:0-200 GCF_001652005.2 Ceratina calcarata | reverse complement strand
TGTATTATTCATTTTAATACAAACGTATTATAGAAAACATATTCTCGTGAGAATTTCATTTCTTATTATCTCATTTTATGTTCATACTTCCCAACAATTCCTTAATCAATTCTGATTTACGTATTGTAAATCCAGTACAGTGTTATTTAACCAGTTAACTGTGTCGATCATTTTGCAAAGTGCGCCCCAGTATGTGTCGC
>NW_017176270.1:0-200 GCF_001652005.2 Ceratina calcarata | reverse complement strand
TGAGAGAGATCGGGAATCAGAAAGGAAATTACTATTTTACAAGATTCTGGGACAGAGAAGTAAACAAAAGAAAAAGGAATAAAGTATGGTTTGAAAACAGGGGGCTGTATAGTAGAAAACTGATAGTTATGTATTCAAGAATTAGAGCAAATCATAACCATTTAAAGGAATCGAGATTTAGGAAAAACTTAGCAGATAAT
>NW_017176269.1:0-200 GCF_001652005.2 Ceratina calcarata | reverse complement strand
GGTGACAAGACGCGAACCTATCATGAAAAAGTACGCAGGGATTACTGGTCTCCATGCTTCGCCACTACGCTGCCACCGTCGTTGGAAACGCGTCTTCCGTCTCCGTACTTGAATATGAGACATATATAGTTCTTGATTTTTTCAAATTGACGCACCAATCCTAAAAATCTGAAAAAATTCATGAACAATCATTGCAACAA
>NW_017176268.1:0-1030 GCF_001652005.2 Ceratina calcarata | reverse complement strand
TTTTGCCGAATTCATATTATAGTTGATAAAAATCATTCACATTAAATATAAAAAATATAATTTATGGCTCAACAGCTCAGCAGGTAGCAAAATGTTCTTGATTGGATCAAAGAAAGACTGATCCATTCTCATAATAATTTAATAAAAAAAATATTAATAATATAAATTGATCATTTAATTTGTAAACAATAAAGGGTTGAATTTGAGGTGTTTTGTATGCGTCATTTCGTTCTTTACAATTTAGATTTTAGATTCAAATACAACGACTCTGAAAACACTATATTCATGAGAATCTAATTTTCTACTATACTAATTTTCATGAGAATCGAAAAACGTCTTCATATTCTGGCCAATTTTTTCGCAATCATTGTGCGACGTACGTCGGAGCAACGGCATTGCGTCCCGCAAAATTTTGCTCCAACCCTCCTTTCTCCACCTTCTCTCTTTTTCTCGGCACGTTCTCGGCCGATGGTATTTTTTACCTCGTACGGATTCTCCGTCGAACGGTGCGCTCTAACGCGCAGAAAAAGAGCAACGACGACGATAACGCCGCGCCGTTAGACAGGATTTACGGACGCCCGGCGCCCGACGCCCACCTGGTCGTTCTGCCTTAGGACGACATTGGTTGCCTCGCCTTCACGGTGTGAACAAAGTGTACAAAGAGGATGCAGGCGACGCGACGGTGCAGCCACTGGGAACATCTTTTGCTCCGACGAGCAAATCACCGGCCGTGTGACGCCACGACACCCAACGTTAAAATGGATAGTATCTCGTATACGTATAGGGTCGCTAGCCATCGATACAAGAATAATCGAAAATGTGAACGTCGTCATTGGAGGTCCAGGATCGCTCGACGTCCTGAGTATCGTGCTCTGACCATTTTTAATCGTTGTTAGATGAGCAGGCACCCGCGACGGGTAAAGAAAGAAGCGAACCGTCAACTAATATGCAACGGTTATTGACATTAACCAGCGTGCTTGAGAAAAGAAGGTTGAGGAGAAAAGGGATCGGCCGGTAGAGTGTTTGCCTG
>NW_017176267.1:0-200 GCF_001652005.2 Ceratina calcarata | reverse complement strand
GTGCCGGGTTGAAGGAATAATGAATCAACACCTGTAAGTACGTCGATAATACAATCTTTATTCTCTCACTGCTTTACACGTACAATTCTGAGACCAATTTTAATTCTTACAGGAGTATATGCGGAGGATCCAGCATCAGGAAGGAGGAACAATGAATCATCACGCGCGCGATGCCTGAGTTGGTCTAAGTTAATGTACTA
>NW_017176266.1:0-200 GCF_001652005.2 Ceratina calcarata | reverse complement strand
TCTTGCAGTCATTAGTGAGTATCTTTCATTTTTAAGTCTCTGAGTATTTAATGGTACAGTATTCCGACGTTTCTTTAATTTTTCCGCTGCGAAATATATTTCTGCGGTAAACTTTATTTGGATAAGTATGGGAATGCATCTGGCCAAGAGAAGGGTAGTGTTCAGCGCGACGGTTTTATAACAGCATGCCACCCTGTTAG
>NW_017176265.1:0-200 GCF_001652005.2 Ceratina calcarata | reverse complement strand
ATATATATATATATATTTTAACATTTATTTAAGAGGAACACAGCCGGAATCGGATGGTTCTCAACTAACAATAATTCTCAATCGTTTCGCTCACCGATATCGGTTGTACATAAAATACTCGAATCTTGATATCATTTTATACGTTTCGTTTTATTATTATTATTATTATTATTATTATTATTATTATTATTATTATTATT
>NW_017176264.1:0-200 GCF_001652005.2 Ceratina calcarata | reverse complement strand
TAAGTGTAGTGCGTAAGATATTTTAACCGAGACAATGCCCGATACACTCGGATCCTCTCCGGCAAGCGGCGCGCAAGGGGTGAATCGTGTGGCGGTTCGTATACCGGATTTTTCGCCGAATGATCCAGAACTGTGGTTCGGCATAGTTGAACGCAGTTTCGAAGCTAGTGGGGTGACGACCGAATCTACCAAATTCGGAT
>NW_017176263.1:0-200 GCF_001652005.2 Ceratina calcarata | reverse complement strand
GTACATCCACCCGCGCTCATTTCTCATTTCGCATATCTCTTTGTACGTTCCAATTGTCCTCTCTTATGTATTCAAAAATCTTTCGTCTTCCAAGTGCAATCAGCATTTACGTTAAATTTTTGTATGAAATTTCTTACTTCTTTTTTAACTTCCGATAAATGATCGCTCCTTGATGAGATGAAACGAATTGCAAAAATGTT
>NW_017176262.1:0-200 GCF_001652005.2 Ceratina calcarata | reverse complement strand
TTTTTACCTTTTTGTTGTCGGCGTTTTTCCTTGGGCGTTGCTCTTTTTGTTTGTTTTCTGTTGTTTTCGCCTTGTTCTATGCTACTGGTTTGTCGTCGGTTGTTCTCCTCTTTCTGTTTGTTTCCCTTTCTTGTGTATTTGTCCTTGTTCGTCTTGTGAGTTGCTCAGGGTTGTCTCGAGTTTCGTGCGTCGCTGTGGTT
>NW_017176261.1:0-200 GCF_001652005.2 Ceratina calcarata | reverse complement strand
AACTATTTTGCAAACTCTTACAATGCACGTTCACTTAGTTTCATAATTTTAATAGAACCATCTTAAAGTAAAATTTAATTAAAGCTGTTTATTATTTATTATATGATTACGACGTATCAATTACAAGAATCTTTTAATTAAAATAATCTGTGATAGTTAGTGGAATATTTGTACGATTTTTTGTTACCAGAGTGGTTGTT
>NW_017176260.1:0-200 GCF_001652005.2 Ceratina calcarata | reverse complement strand
TCCATCTGTATATTTCACGTTTAACGATATCCTCAGCCTCGACTGGTCAATTAGCAATAATTTTAGAGGTCACGGCTTTGAAATCGGGACCACGATAGACAGAAAGAGAGAGAGAGAGAGAAAGAGAGAGCTCGAAGAAGAGTAATACCCCTAAAAAAATTGACCCTTTCATGAAACGGTAAAAAAATCGGCAAGTTTGA
>NW_017176259.1:0-200 GCF_001652005.2 Ceratina calcarata | reverse complement strand
TTCTAAATACTACGCGGACTATGGCTAGGACTCGATGTTCACGGAACTATCGCAAGATGACTCTATCGCTATCGGTCTACGCGACCTGGCGCAAGAGACTCGATGTCTATCGGGTTGTCTCCACGTGACTCTATCTCTATCGGCTTACGCGAAGGAGAAGGCGGGGTCACGTTTCGGCTCTGGCGCGTAACTTAAATCTA
>NW_017176258.1:0-200 GCF_001652005.2 Ceratina calcarata | reverse complement strand
TTTTCCTGTCGTGTTTCATTTTAGTTCTAAAAATTGTTTTGGATGTTTGTAGTTTCGATCAGTGGTGTCGTGTCTTTACTTTTTGATAGGTTTGCTATTATCGTTATTTCAATGATGTATAGTTGTGGTGGGGTATATTAAGGTTTTTGAATTGGAGTGTTTTATTCGTTGTATGCGTGACGCATGGGTTGAATGGGCGC
>NW_017176257.1:0-1032 GCF_001652005.2 Ceratina calcarata | reverse complement strand
CAGCGTGTCGGTGTCTCCATGTGCATTCGGAGCTGATCAGAGTTAAACTGGGAATTTGATGAATTTATTTATTTTAAACACGTCCGTGCTGTCCGAGTTCCAGGGAAGCGAATGAATCGCGATGAGAATTGTGATCAGTTGAAANTAGAGCTAGGGACATGTGGACGAAGAGCTCGCAAAATGGTGGTTCGAGTGCCATCTTTGGAGCTAGGTTGGTACTCGTTGGATTCGTTTGTGATGGTATTGTAGAGGTGGCGTTGAGTTGTGCTCTTGGGATCATGATTGTGGTTCTGGTTGTAGCATGTACTCTTTTGTATAATTGATTTCCTCATGGGGGTAATTTGTTATTATTTTTGGTGGTGGGGTCTTCGGCGTGTAAGATTTCCCATTTGGGCTTGTCATTGTTTTAATTGTTTTTGCTGGGTATATATTTATTATTCTAGGTTGGGTGGGACAGGGTTTTCAAGTAATGTTTTAGTTTTCAATGAGGTAAATATTTAAAGCTATCTTTGTTCATCCTTTTTTGTGTTTTACTTTTGTCAAAAGTTTCTTGGTGTGATGTTGTGTTATTCAGGCGGAATTGTAAAGTAATGTACTCGAGTGTTTCTTTTTGGTTTTTACAGGATTTCTCATCTGGTCAAAGGGTGTGGTGGTGTTGTGTCAAGGACAGTATTGTCGTTGAGTACCGCATATCTCTTCCTGATGATGTAAGTTTGATTTTCGTGAGTATTAATTGTTCCTCTGTATCTTTAGTACTTTAATGTCATTTTATTATCTGTTTATTGTTTTTAGGATGTGTATCCAGTTCCTTTCTCTTCTTTCGTTTTTAAGGGTGCAGAGGCCTATTGCAGAAGTAATTAGATGGTCTCAATTTTAGCGTCTCACTCATGAGGTTAGTTAAATATCCGGAGGATTTGAGAACTTGTGTTTTTAGGCACCTTTCTCCTGTGGCTTTTGACAAGTGATTTGATACAGCAGATTTGTAGTAATTCCAGTGTGTGTGATACTTGTGGGATAATGGTAATGTATATG
>NW_017176256.1:0-200 GCF_001652005.2 Ceratina calcarata | reverse complement strand
TCTCGTCACCTTTACCCCACGCTGTCTGTGAAGCGTTATGAATTATCTAAGATATCCAGATCGATCAGTCACTGTCAACTGTTTTACTAGATTTCAAATGAATCAATTCAATTTTGTAATTAAAACACCTGCTTATAGTTTGATTAATAATAACTCTTATCGTCGAGTTGTTAAGATTGTATGAATCCTTACTTAAAAAG
>NW_017176255.1:0-200 GCF_001652005.2 Ceratina calcarata | reverse complement strand
CTGAGGAGTAGTGATAGGAGAGCGTCTCATTTTGATAGTATGGTCAAGTTATCGGTACGTTTACAGGTTAAATCAAGATATCGCACTTCTGACACCAATTTTTGTTACGTCCTGACTACGGGTTCTTGCCTTTATTTAAAGTGCATAAGCACACCTTGACCTAACTATCTATTTTAAGGGAATAGGTAGTGGATATAAAA
>NW_017176254.1:0-200 GCF_001652005.2 Ceratina calcarata | reverse complement strand
TTATATTTTTATTATTTTGTTTTGGTACTAGTGTCTATGTTTTATTTTTTAACAAGAAGTTAATGTCGTCATTAACAGCAATTTCCCATTTTACACTATCATTTGTGTATTTTATCTCTTGAAACGAGCTAGGAACTTTGTAAACTATGGACTGCACACACGTGAGATAATCATTCTTATCATTATTTACTTGTAATTCT
>NW_017176253.1:0-200 GCF_001652005.2 Ceratina calcarata | reverse complement strand
GTGACGTCTGGGGATCTCCCGATCCATATTTCGTATGGCGTCTTTCCGTCGAGCCTTCTTGACGGACACCTGTTGTGTATATAGTTGGCCGCGTTGACGGCCTCCGCCCAGAATGACGCTGGCAGCCCGGACTGTAATAGAAGACATCTTGCCTTGTCCATCAGAGACTGGTTTCTTCTCTCCGCTAGCCCGTTTTGCTG
>NW_017176252.1:0-200 GCF_001652005.2 Ceratina calcarata | reverse complement strand
CTTCTGCTTCTGCTCCTGTTTCGGTTACCTCGGAACCTTGCTCGATCTCGATCCATTCTATCCACCTTGGCTGTCAGCTTAGCTATTTGCTTGGTGAGCTCTTCTATCTCGCCACTGATCCTTGGTGAGTTTTCGAACCTGACGGTCGATCCTTCCGCAATGGCGGCCACTTCCGGTACACGCGTTCTTTCTATAGTCTT
>NW_017176251.1:0-200 GCF_001652005.2 Ceratina calcarata | reverse complement strand
TCCGAGAATTGGCGAACCCACATTCCTGCCGGACGACCCAATCCTAATAACAGAAAAAATACAAATTTAAAATTAAATAACTCGTTTTTATTAATAAAATAATAATTACATACCTGAGTGACCCTCGAGCCGCTCCGAGGCGCTCAGGTCCGTCGTCCGGTCCATTTCCTAATCTCCATCCCATCCTCAACTGTGACGTT
>NW_017176250.1:0-200 GCF_001652005.2 Ceratina calcarata | reverse complement strand
GCAACATTAAAGAATCATTTATTACTATTGACCTATTGATTAAAATACTCAAAATTTTGCACAGACTTCCAAGATAAAATAAAAGCAAATAATAGTTGTAAACCAGAATATTCATGATAAAATTTATAAATAGTCCTGAAATATGAAAATTTTATATAAGAAAACTATTTTTAATTAAAATATCATTTTGCTCATTCATG
>NW_017176249.1:0-200 GCF_001652005.2 Ceratina calcarata | reverse complement strand
TAAAAATCTGTTAAAGAGTCTTATATGCAGTCTCGTTTGTTCCTTTCGCTTCATATCTACACCTATATGTATACTTATTTCTATCAGTATATTTTTTACTGTGGTTTTATACTATTTATAGTTAGACACAAGAATATTAGTTCACTTTTTAAAGCAAGATACAATTTTTAGTATTGGAACAAACAATTTAATTAAATATT
>NW_017176248.1:0-200 GCF_001652005.2 Ceratina calcarata | reverse complement strand
GAGGCGTGGTTGACGAGTTATTAATAAAAAACCGGGACCAATCAGTGCGCTCGTACACAAGGCGGGCAGGAGCGCGATAACAGCCTCGTGCGTTGCTGCGGCCGGATGCCACGCTTGTGAAGAGAACATAGGATTAAAACAAAATTTAAATACAAGAGCAATTAAGGAATTGATTAAATATTAGAGAAAAGGAAGCAATT
>NW_017176247.1:0-200 GCF_001652005.2 Ceratina calcarata | reverse complement strand
CGTGGCAACACTTGAAATGATTGAGACCAACTGAGCGGGACTAACGTCCTTAACTATGGTGAGAACATTGAGCTATATAAAGTATTCTATCGAATTACTTGAATTTATAGCATTGTCAATCACTCGAATATATACGCGTTCGAGTTCAGGTTCAGAAAACATGCATTATGGCCAGTATTCAGAGTCGTTGCTTATTCTTA
>NW_017176246.1:0-200 GCF_001652005.2 Ceratina calcarata | reverse complement strand
ATCACATATGCATGCATACATCGACTGTCATTTATGAATTGTCCAATAAAAAAAAGGATACGTGTCCGATTCTCGAAGACTCCGAGTTTCGGAGAGACCGAGAATTTTATAAACGGAAACCTGACTGATATTTTGTCGACCATAAATCAGCACGCACGCATACACGCGTTATGTCATTCGATACGTACTCCTCTTTGCTC
>NW_017176245.1:0-200 GCF_001652005.2 Ceratina calcarata | reverse complement strand
GCTTAGATGCATATAAGTCGACTTGTATACTACATGTGTATGAACAACAGATGAACTATGCTTCAAAACCCGTGAGGAAGATGTATTTCAACGGACACAATACGAATATCGACCAGGAGAGTGGTATTCTGAGGTATATTTGAGAATATATTTACAGTCACTTTCTAGGTACCTCCAGCTGAGATGCATATAAGTCGACT
>NW_017176244.1:0-200 GCF_001652005.2 Ceratina calcarata | reverse complement strand
TCGTCGAAGTTTCGTTTCGACATCGTTGCTGGGACGTTGGTTTGAACGGGAACCGACGGTCGCGCGGGAGGTCAACTCGGGGGGAATTAAGATTGTTAGCCGCTCCTTCCGTCCTCCTTTTATCCTTTACCCACCGTTTCAGGAACTCGGGGTGTGTCGGCGGCGCCAACGACGAGCGAGCGGGACTATAAAAATCCCCT
>NW_017176243.1:0-200 GCF_001652005.2 Ceratina calcarata | reverse complement strand
CATCAATATATCATTGATCTTTGTTGGCTACCTTGGCCGATTGTTCTTTCTCTCTCTTACTTGTTGCCCTGTTCTACGTTTGGCACAGTAAATAAAAAAGTAAGAATCGTATCTCCTTTACATTAAGAGAAAAAGATCAGACCCGAAAGATTTGCATTTAACATGATTTTACTGTATTTTTATTTTTTAATTGTCCGATT
>NW_017176242.1:0-200 GCF_001652005.2 Ceratina calcarata | reverse complement strand
TATTTTAAGAATTGTGCGATATTTCTGTGTTTATTGTATTTTTATAAATAATTAATTGCTGGTTTTTATGATATCTGGATTAATTATTGCACGACAGGTAAAGAGCCTCCGTATTTTTTAAACAATTTTCTAATTTAATGTGAACTCAATTAATTGATTAATTATGATTCTGTGATTCTAAAGTGTATAATAGAAATACG
>NW_017176241.1:0-200 GCF_001652005.2 Ceratina calcarata | reverse complement strand
CGAGGGAAAAATTATGCGTACCCTGCTCCCAGCCTCTTGAATCACGCATCCCCTCGTTTAAAGCCCTACCATGTGCTCCGTCCTTTAGGTCCATGGTTTGGGTACTATCTTTCTCCCCCGCGCAAACACGTGATTGGTTACCACGTCTAAGTCCTTAGAGGATTTTTTGTACGAATCATTCGGTATCTACGGCTGTCTAT
>NW_017176240.1:0-200 GCF_001652005.2 Ceratina calcarata | reverse complement strand
CAGTGTTTTCCAATATGGAGCCCCTCAAATTGTCCCCCTGTGGGGCCCACGCCTCATAGATGATGATGAAAAGTGAGAGTAAGTGAATGTAAAGTGAGAATAATGTGAAAAGGCTCTTTCTCGTTGCTCTATACTTTCGACACATATCAAAGCTGGATCCTATATAATATACTCAAAGAAATATATTGAAACTTAATTTT
>NW_017176239.1:0-200 GCF_001652005.2 Ceratina calcarata | reverse complement strand
TTGTTACCGTGTATGTTCTTTATTTAAGTTTAAAATGAATTAATCCATTTTGTGTGTAATGAATTTGTGAATAGCATAGATTTTTTTTTAATAACTTTTTCTTTGGAGGTAGATGAACGAAACAACTTGGCCATCGTATCTCATTTAAATAATAACGTACATGAAGTTGGTTTTATTTGAATTGCACAGTAGAGTAAAAT
>NW_017176238.1:0-200 GCF_001652005.2 Ceratina calcarata | reverse complement strand
AGATTGTGATATAATTAACTCGGACTGATTTACTTCTATAATTTCACTCCATCGTTTTAAATTTTAATATTAGACGTAAGTATGTGCAAAGAAGTTGCCCTATAAGTTTCTTATAAAACACCAAAATAACGCCACTAATAAGATAAACTTTTAATGTGATTTCTTTGTAATATGCAGATTTTTAAGATTATTTAGTATTC
>NW_017176236.1:0-1031 GCF_001652005.2 Ceratina calcarata | reverse complement strand
CATTAATTTTATTATTACAACAAATATTATATGTACAAGTATAAAGACAAGAGTAAAGAACGAAACGCATAAGGTCCGAAAAGACAAAGTTACCTGACAATGTATGTATGACAATGTATGTATGACAATGTGAATTGTGTTCTTATACGGTCGACACGATGGAACAGACTTCACTCGGCACTTGGCTTCCTAATCGGTGAAACGTTGCAAACGAAGAACAAGTAATATACGCTTGAATTTTTGTAAAATATTTAACTAGTGATATTTACTATAAAAATGGAGGTGAATCCCGGTTCTTCGATTCCTGCGGATGAAAGACACAGAGATCCACAATCAATTCATAGTGCAGTTGCAAAACGCCAATTAAAAGATGCGTTCATGCATTGTGTCAGCCTTCTTGAAGAAGCGGATCTCATAGACACGCAATCGTCAGCAATAATTCCGGCAACTGCAAAGGCGATTGGAGAGGATTTGTACAACTATACCGTCGAAATGTTAGGCGAGAAGAAGCTCGTTGTTGAGGATGATCTAATTCATTGTAATGAAGAAGATGAAGGAGATGAATATTGTGCAGTGGAAGAAGAAGATATTTCCAATGATGAAGAATATGAACTTATTGAAAAGAAACAGAATGTCGAATATATTCCTTTATCGACGAAAATGAAAGTAGTGCGGCTAGCAAAAGAGCATCCCACGTGGAGCTTACAAACATTACAGGCAAAAGGATCGCGAAATTTAAAACGGAAAGATGATTTAAAAAGGTGGGAGGAAAACATAAAAAGTGGGGGAACGACCAAAGATAAATACGCAATAATTGATTCATGGACGTACGACCGCTTCCTAGAGGCTGGCAATAATTATAATCAAGTAAGTTCACATTTCTATCTATTTTACATCTAATTTTTTTCTTCGACAACCATATTTGAAGAACAAATTATGTTAATGAAATGAAACTTTGGTTTTACTTTTCAAGTGACAACAAGAAACCTGCAGCAGTGGGCTCTGGCTGCCGCAACCCAATTTCAAACAGA
>NW_017176235.1:0-200 GCF_001652005.2 Ceratina calcarata | reverse complement strand
TAAAAATTTAAGACTCAAACAAGACTCTTACCCATCAATATACTTAAGGTTAAAAGAGAAAAATTTGTAAGTTTTTATATGTGAAGATGAAAAGTACAAGTAGTAAAAAACATCTTTTTTTCACTATCATTAATAGGGAAAAACTATGCATAGAAGCAGATACGTCATTTTTGAATGACAAATCAAATGAACAGGTTGCT
>NW_017176234.1:0-200 GCF_001652005.2 Ceratina calcarata | reverse complement strand
GAAACATTTTTATATGGAAATTGTAGATCTCGTCGTCCTCTACAAGAAAGGTCGTGTGCAATTTTTCCGTATGTCCAACGGTTTGGGAGATATTGGCGAAAAACGAAAATTTGGAAGAAATTGAAGGGGTACAATCTCCAGGGGTAAAATCTCAGAAAAATCGAAAATTTTTTTTTGTTGTTTATTATTAGCAATATTCT
>NW_017176233.1:0-200 GCF_001652005.2 Ceratina calcarata | reverse complement strand
GGATTGACTGTATAGCCAATACATCCTTAAGCAGTAGTCTCGTTTATTGTTACCTCAAGGTTGTATTGTAAGTTAATAAAGCTTATACAACGGAATACAACAAAGTATTTTAATAATAACCGAAAAATGAAACAAGTAGAGCTTTTTTCATATAGTCGAATCAGCAATAAAAACAGAGTGTTTTCAAGTAACTATGAATT
>NW_017176232.1:0-200 GCF_001652005.2 Ceratina calcarata | reverse complement strand
GGCTGAGATGCATATAAGTCGACTTGTGTACTACATATGTGTGCACAACTCATGAGTTCTGCTGCAAAACATATGAAGAAGATGTATTTCAGCGGAAACAAACCGTAAATCAATCTGGAAAGTGGAATTCTGGGGTATATTTGCTGATATATTTACAGTCACTTTCTAGGTACCTTCGGCTTAGATGCGTATAAGTCGAC
>NW_017176231.1:0-200 GCF_001652005.2 Ceratina calcarata | reverse complement strand
AAGAATAAACGTACAGCACTTGTGTGAGTAAAGTAAAGTGTTTTAATAAAACCAGTCTCTCCCAGCTTGACCACGCCGGGTCGCTACAAGTCGGCAATTTTTAACGCCCTCTAGAATATGTGGCCAGCGAAGTATGAAACAGATCGCAAAACATGCGTCGGTGCGTCGATGCTGAACTGACCATAAAATTTTACATGTTA
>NW_017176230.1:0-200 GCF_001652005.2 Ceratina calcarata | reverse complement strand
CTAAGATAAATAAAGCTCCAGGACCGGATGGAATCAAAAACGAAACCATCAAGCGTCTTTGGAAATTGGATAAAAGAATTTTACTATACCTTATGAACAACTGCTTCAACAATGAACGATTTCGTATGGAATGGAAGAAGGCGCTACTTCACTTAATAACAAAAAATGACAAGAAAGACAGGACGGAAGTTAGTTCATAT
>NW_017176229.1:0-200 GCF_001652005.2 Ceratina calcarata | reverse complement strand
GTTGGTAAATGCGGAATTCCTAACGTGTTTGTCCATAAATATGTTGAACACGATGTCGGTAACATTGGGGCATTTCCAAGTTCAAGTTTACTTGTTGCAAGAAACGTTATAGTTCGTAAACTATTTTCATTGGAGGTTCCGTAAGGTACGCTCTCAATTTGTTCTTGAGTTGCTATTACCAAGGCAGATGGCATTTTTTT
>NW_017176228.1:0-200 GCF_001652005.2 Ceratina calcarata | reverse complement strand
TCGATCACGCATTTACTGGTCCACTTGCACGGAAAGGCATCTAACGACGAAGAAGCTAACAGGTCCAACCAGCCCGATCTATCCGATAATGAAGAAAGAAAACCAATTACATTAGAAAATCTAAGGGAGAGAATCGAAAGGCTTAAGGATAATGTTAATGAATAAATAATCATTGTTTAAAAATAAATTTTGGACAATAG
>NW_017176226.1:0-200 GCF_001652005.2 Ceratina calcarata | reverse complement strand
TTTTAAGATTATCTGCCGCGCACAGAAGCTTGCAAGATGGATTCTTTCATCCAGTATAGCGTTGCTACTGGGCTCCAGGCAATGCAGGACTCCGTCCTGATCGTGACTGAATACGATGCCGCTCGTATCGGTAAAACCATCGATTCCGGTGTGTTCGGCCTCAGGTTGATTGAAGAGAATCATACCGCGCTGATCAACGG
>NW_017176225.1:0-1032 GCF_001652005.2 Ceratina calcarata | reverse complement strand
AACGATTCCTAACAATAATTTGTGGTCCAAAATGATAATATTCCTAATCCTTAACTTTAAACACTATAAATCAGGTCTAATTCTAGGGACATAAATTCATGAAATAGAACCTGGTTGACAAATACCAGGAGCCATTAGCCATTCAGAGAAACGTCGTGACGTTCGTCAAGAAAACTGAACACAATGCGGACCGAACACTAAGAAAGAACAAGTTCGGTGGCAAGTAATTAATCCCCAGGTTGATTCCCCTAGCGAACTTCTCTGAGACTTGCATTCACCAGTAGTTCCTCAGCTAGAATTTACTATACACCGTCGCTCCTTACAAATCCGGACGCATTAATTACACGCACGCTGGATCATTAGCCGTTGACGTCTCGTGCCATAGAAAGGGTCCACGTCTACAATCGTTTGAGGAAGTTCACTAGGGGATCAAGGCTTGATTCTTGGCGCAGTTCACGTTAATCTGTTGATTCCCATTGAGCATATCGTCTACCATATTGATTCCATTGGTTCTTTGATGTTATATCGTTCCTATTCATATGCGATTTAGGAATTTAGCATAATTCATCTATTGGATCCGAAAATTCAACCTAATTATAATAATCAGGACTGTCTGAGCATTTTGCAATATCGTCAAAAGGAAATAGTCAGCTTTTCAATTTTCCCCTAGACGACTTTTCAATTTTCTCCTAGACGACTTTTCAATTTTCCCCTAGACGACTTTTCAATTTTCTCCTAGACGACTTTTCAATTTTCCCCTAGACGACTTTTGAATTTTCCCCTAGACGACTGTTATATTTGCCTTTAATTTCTTTCTACGGAGCTGCTGAATTCGCCGGATCCTTTTAAACATTTCTCTTTCACTCCGACGATCGAACCTGTAAATTAGACTTCCGCCTCCTCCGCGTTTTAGGAAAGCTAATTCAGAGACGCCGCGAGGAATTTCCATTTCTGGCTTCGGAATAGTAATTCGCGGGAACTTCGTAACGCGAGACTGGAAGCCCGTGGCACAAAACGTGTTGCTGCTGCTGC
>NW_017176224.1:0-200 GCF_001652005.2 Ceratina calcarata | reverse complement strand
GAATTTAAAGAATGCTACAGAAGGAATGTTATTAAAGTCGCATTGCATGACATGGAATCTTGAAAAATTGGCGCCTATGGGAAATTAATTTCCCCTTATTCGGCCGTGCGCGCAAAGGAACCGATAAATCTGGTCAGCGTGACCGGAACAGAATTTATGATCGCGCACCTTTGCTACAATCCGGATCAATTTGATCTTTC
>NW_017176223.1:0-200 GCF_001652005.2 Ceratina calcarata | reverse complement strand
GGTGCTTACTATTATCGCGGGGACTCCAGATATGCCTGGCGCGGAATTTTTTGCAAGCATCTTTTTTACTGCAATTGAGATTTCTTGGGGGGTCACAGCAAGATTCTCATTCCATATAAATTCGCCTATTTTCTTCTTGCAGGGTGGCAAAGAGGGGAATAGATAGTCAAGGGTGGATCGAAGGTGAAGAGGATCCATTG
>NW_017176222.1:0-200 GCF_001652005.2 Ceratina calcarata | reverse complement strand
AACCGTCCTTTACCTCGGTCGTCGCGAGGTGGGAAGCGCGAGGTCTCTATCTCTCACGCGCCCCTATGACACGTCACGCGCGCGTCTCCTCACTCCGTCGCGCTCTGCCCGTTTCGAACTTTTTCCGGTCGCGAATCTAAACATAGCGACCGTTGCAACGACCGAGCCGGCAAGAAACTCGGCGCGTTTATCATTACTTT
>NW_017176220.1:0-200 GCF_001652005.2 Ceratina calcarata | reverse complement strand
CGATGTTTTTATATTATCGCGGTGACTTTCTCGGAACCTCAATACAGTTCCGAGAGTATTATTATTTCGGAAGATTAAAATTAAATCGGAGCGGCGGTTTGAAAATTAACTTATTACTTTTTTAAACAACATATATTATTATTGTACTAAAATTGATAATCATTATTTTTTTAATTCGTATTCACTTTATTCACTTTTAA
>NW_017176219.1:0-200 GCF_001652005.2 Ceratina calcarata | reverse complement strand
TGGCTGCTGTGGCTGCTGTGGCTGCTGTGGCTGCTGTGGCTGCTGCTGCTGCTGCTGTGGCTGCTGTGGCTGCTGCTGCTGTGGCTGCTGTGGCTGCTGCTGCTGTGACTTCCTTCAGCCCCTTTAATTAATAGAATAAGGAAAGAAGAATTAGTAACGATCAAGATTGAAAACAGCATTTTTACTCACCACGTTTTGCG
>NW_017176218.1:0-200 GCF_001652005.2 Ceratina calcarata | reverse complement strand
AAGAAAGTATACAAATAGAAATGTGATTATTTTGTTATTATTGTTCAGAATTTATAAGGTTGGTATGTGTATGTGTGAGGCAATAGTATTGTACAATTCTAGTCCATTTCTGGGACCAGGTGACTGAAATAAATCATACTATCTATACTTAGCAACTTTTTATAATGTTAACTTCAACTTTCTGCTCTGTATTACTGTTT
>NW_017176217.1:0-200 GCF_001652005.2 Ceratina calcarata | reverse complement strand
GATGCGGCGAGAATGTCGCCGCATTTGCATCCGTCATTCAGGAAGCGCGCACTAACAATAAGTTGCGTGAGCTCCACGTTGCCTCCCTGGACGTAGCGGAAGCCTTCGATTCGGTCAGCCAGTAGCGAGGGTATTAGAAGTGTTTGGGGTGCCTCACAAATTAATCAGTTACATCACCCGATTATACTCCAACAGCAGTA
>NW_017176216.1:0-200 GCF_001652005.2 Ceratina calcarata | reverse complement strand
TGCTTCCACCTCAGTGCGGTTTCAGTAATGTCTTTCGCCCGAGGATAGTCGGTGGAATGCCAGCGAAACTCAGTATGTCTCATTATAAACTTCGTCTCTTGATTCAGTGATTAATTCATTATACCCAACAAAACTTGATTTCAGACGCATTGCCTTGGATGGCTGCACTAGGATTTAAAAAAACTCCAACTTCTGAATTG
>NW_017176215.1:0-200 GCF_001652005.2 Ceratina calcarata | reverse complement strand
GTTAACTATACTGCCGGAAAGTAATTTCCTTATTATTCCAGATAATCCTTGATCAATTTGGAATTATATTTCGAAGGCACGACAGGATTTTTGGAAAATATGGCATCTGAAATACTTGACCGAACTGCAAAAACGTCAGAAATGAAACAGTTCTGATGGCAAAATAAAATTGAACACTGTCGTGATCATCATCAACAAGA
>NW_017176214.1:0-1032 GCF_001652005.2 Ceratina calcarata | reverse complement strand
TATATGTAATAATTTTACAATTTAATGATTTATAATCTTTAATGCATATATAATTTTTAATTCAGTGAATTAAATATATTTTTATAAATTAAATCAACAATCGACGTTTTTATATTCGCTAAAATGTTTGTTAATTTTGTTTGCCGTAAGTGAAACTGTTTAGCAGATTGGAAAGGTTAAGAACCACTGGTACAGGGGCCGATGACTTCTCCGCGTCAGCGGCAATCGTTCTCGGCGATACGACGTAACGAAATAATCAGGGATCGATTGCCGTGCAAGCAATTAATTTCCGGTCCCCGTCTCTCCGTTGGACTCTCCGGTTTCGCGCAATGCCCACCAGCGAATTTCAACTGCAACGCCAGAGACGTGGACACGAAAACGGTGTCGCGTGCGAGACTGACGTAACACGGAGATTTGAATCCGTGCCCCGATAAAAATTATCCGCGACGCCTCCTTGCCTCGTGATGTTTTGCTATTCGTGAAACGATTCCCGGAATTTCTCTCCAATTTGTATGAACCAGCTAAATTCTACCATTCTTATAATTGAAATTGTAACTGGAGTTACATTAAATGATCTCATTTTATACTTTAACTGATAATTTATTATTTATGAGTTTATCGAACGATACGAATAGCATCTATTCTGTTTAATACAACTAATCGTGTTATCTGGCTCTAAAGAGAAGCTGGTACCACGAGGGTGTCCTTTGCAAAAGAAATGGAGATGAAAGAAAAACGGGGCAAAATGCATAAAAAGAAGAACTATCGCACGGCTTTCTTTCGGACCGGCTACCAAAACCTCGACCGCCTATTTCGTCTCCTTATTGAGACGAGCCGAGGGCGATCGAGGGAACCTCGAGTCTCGCGTGTTCCGCCTTAAAAATCGCCGGGACAACTTTTTCCATCCCGTGTCCGCGCGGCACCCCCCTCCGACAATTTACGACAAAACCCGGTCAATCGTTGCTGCGTTTTGAATTTCAAATCGGCGGGGCCACCAGCCCCGAGCCGAGCTTTTTCCGCACGATCTTCTCG
>NW_017176213.1:0-200 GCF_001652005.2 Ceratina calcarata | reverse complement strand
TTCTAAAATGCATAAACTTTTGGGATTGACTGTATAGCCAATACATCCTTAAATTCAATCTCGGATATCAATGAAAATCGAGCGATCTCAGTTTCGATAAGAACGGGCTTCTTTTTCCCTCTCGGTTTTGGCGAGACAAAAAAGCGTCCGTGATATCACAGTGCAATTATCTCAGAGGAAATGAGCTTTGCACAGGGGGG
>NW_017176212.1:0-200 GCF_001652005.2 Ceratina calcarata | reverse complement strand
TTGCCAATTTGTCTGCTTCTTCGTTTCCTGCGATACCCTTATGTGCCGGTATCCAAATCAAGGCTATTTTTTTCCTTGAGTTCTTTAAATCGGTCACATTCTCTAAAATACAAGATATCCACGCATTACTAGTTGGGGAGGGATCGTCACCTGACCATCCCTTCTTTACTCCTCTTAGGATCGCTTCTGAGTCGGTGAAG
>NW_017176211.1:0-200 GCF_001652005.2 Ceratina calcarata | reverse complement strand
CCTAGCACGCACAAAAGACCTT
Source organism: Ceratina calcarata (assembly GCF_001652005.2). Taxonomy (NCBI): domain Eukaryota; kingdom Metazoa; phylum Arthropoda; class Insecta; order Hymenoptera; family Apidae; genus Ceratina; species Ceratina calcarata. The sequence goes on along the minus strand of NW_017176211.1, from coordinate 178 downwards.
TTCACTACTCTTGACATGTTGATTAGAAAAAATCCAACAACAAAAACTGGGAAAGTATCAGAAAGGAGACTGACCCGTACCGCATGAAATTTCGTCGAGGACTACCTTTCCAAGCACATTTCCGAAATACGAAAATTGCAGTAGGCGGGGTTGATTACCGAAAGAGGGGTTTTTTCTT
>NW_017176210.1:0-200 GCF_001652005.2 Ceratina calcarata | reverse complement strand
CATGTAAAAATATTTCGCTAGCATCAATATTTAACGAGTTATTGATGAAAAACGATAAAACAGTTTTTTGCAAATTACTCGTAAACTATTGGAGCTAGCGTAAAAGTCTTATATAGAAATTGTAGCTCTCGTCGTCCTCTACAAAAAAGATCCTATGCAATTTTCCCGTATCTCCAACGGTTTAGAAGTTATTGGCAAAA
>NW_017176209.1:0-200 GCF_001652005.2 Ceratina calcarata | reverse complement strand
TGTCTTTCAGATAATTGCTAATTATTTTGATTAAGTATACAGGAAATTTTTTGTCGTGATATATGCGTGCCATGGCAGCGTATTAAATGCATTACTTATATCAATACTGATTGTAATTACTGTTTCATTGATATTTAAAGCCGAATGGATTTTGTTTAAGACGTTAGTAAGGGCGTGTACTGTGCCGCGACCCCTCCTGA
>NW_017176208.1:0-200 GCF_001652005.2 Ceratina calcarata | reverse complement strand
TAACACGCGAAAGACGGACGATACAATTCCGAATGCATTTTCGACGACTCTGCGCACTCTGCAGAGGCGGTAATCAAAAGTACGTTCGGCGGTCCCTTTTCTATGAAGCCCGCTATGGCTTTATTACATTATGAATTAAAGAAAATGCCTCATCTCCTAAAATGACATACAGGGTGTTCCGGAAAGATTGTTAGAGCCGA
>NW_017176207.1:0-200 GCF_001652005.2 Ceratina calcarata | reverse complement strand
GCTTGGGCGTCGACACAACATGCGTACCAATACAAGAACTTTAAAAAGATTCGAACGAATCAGCTCATGGATAAGCTAAAAGATGCGCGATGCGCTATTCTTGATTTAAAATTTGATTAAAACTCGCAATTCAAGTGGGCAATTTGTGTCACATTATTACACTCAAGTTATATAATAAAAATATTGGACGCATAATATCG
>NW_017176206.1:0-200 GCF_001652005.2 Ceratina calcarata | reverse complement strand
TAACTTTCCCCTCAAATTTCCTTCCTAAAGTTTTCTTCTTCTCATCATTACTAGCAGCAAAACCCTCATTACCAATGACTTCTTTCTTAATCATATTTCCTAAAGTTTCCTCTCTTTCATCTACAAACAATTAATTAATTAAAAATCCCTTGTCATGTCAACATTTATCTTCAAATAACTTCAGGTCGAACATAGAATCT
>NW_017176205.1:0-200 GCF_001652005.2 Ceratina calcarata | reverse complement strand
GGCAGGGTGGCAGGCAGGGTGGCAGGCAGGGTGACAGGCAGGGTGGCAGGCAGGGTGGCAGGCAGGGTGGCAGGCAGGCGGGCAGGCAGGCGGGCAGGAAGGATGAAAGGAAGGAAGGAAGGAAAGGTGGCAGGCAGGAAGGAAAGGTGGCAGGCAGGAAGGAAGGCAGGCGGGCATAAAAGAAGACATTTCTTCAGACG
>NW_017176204.1:0-1032 GCF_001652005.2 Ceratina calcarata | reverse complement strand
ATTGACGTAATTCGTGTTTCAAAATGGAAGAAAATAAAGTGCATTTTCGGCATATACTTTTTTTATACAAAAAAGGATTAATGGCGGCGGAAGCCAAACGTGAGATACGTGCTGTATACGGAGACAATGTTTTAGGTGAATCAGTATGCCGGAAATGGTTTGCTCGCTTCCGTTCTGGAAATTTTGAGCTTGAAGATGCACCTCGCTCCGGACGGCCATCCGAGATCGACGACGATGAAATCAAAACGCTAATTGAAAATGATCGACATTTGACCGGAGAGGAAATCGCAAAGAAACTGAATATCAGTGCTACACAAGTGAGAGTGCATTTAAAAACAATGGGATACACAAAAAAGCTCGATATTTCTATGCCCCATGAGTTAAACGAAAGACAATTAATGAACCGAGTAGACATTTGTGAATCGCTTCTGAGATGGAACAAATCAGAGTCTATCTTGAAACGTTTGGTGACTGGAGACGAAAAGTGGGTTGTGTACAAAAATATTAAACGTAAAAGGTCTTGGTCAAAGCCCGGTGAGAAGTCCCAAACTGTCGCCAAAGGCGAATTGCACTCACAGAAGGTTCTACTCTGTATTTGGTGGGACTGGCAAGGCGTGCTGTATTATGAGCTGCTCCCACGAGCTGAAACTGTTGATTCGAAGAAGTACTGCTCACAACTCAACAGATTAAAGCAGGCAATAATTGAAAAGCGGCCAAAATTGACAAACAGAGAAAACGTTGTCTTCCACCACGACAACGCGCGACCACACACATCTTTAGAGACGCGACAAAGATTGAACACATTTGGCTGGAATATTATGCCTTATCCGCCGTACTCGCCCGACATTGCTCCGTCAGATTATTATTTGTTTCGGTCCTTACAAAATTATCTTGATGGGCAAAAATATAATTCTTCGGAGGCTGTCAAAAATGCGTTGGATGAATTTTTCGCTAATAAGTCCCGAAGCTTCTACACAAGCGGGATTATGCAGTTGCCAGAAAGATGGCAAAAGATCATCGATCAAAATGGTC
>NW_017176203.1:0-200 GCF_001652005.2 Ceratina calcarata | reverse complement strand
AAAAACCTTTTGCCGCTCAAAGGATATAATGATTTAGAATTTAATTTGTATGCTTCTTTAATAATGATATGTTTTTCGAGATTATATACTGTACGTAAATCATTAAATTTTGCTAATTTTAATTTACCTGAATGAAAATCGGGAAACAAAAGTTTTATCTACATTTTTTAAGTTTAACCACTTATTTATTATATTTTTCA
>NW_017176202.1:0-200 GCF_001652005.2 Ceratina calcarata | reverse complement strand
TTATTAAATTTTCCAAGAAATTATTTCAGTAGTAAAATATGCAGTTTCGGTTTGATTTTACCATACGTCTGCTTCTTCCTATCTGTCGATAAGACAGGTATATTATATACCCTACTCTTTCATAGGTGTCGTTGATAGTTCCAGAATAAATTCAAACTACCCCCGTAGCAACCCTCAAATCGTAACTACGTTTTCGAACG
>NW_017176201.1:0-200 GCF_001652005.2 Ceratina calcarata | reverse complement strand
GCAGTGTCTCAATTCGTGTGCTCCAGGACAAAATTTACATCTGGCTTTAGACCTGAAAATAGAATCAACTTCAGTGGCATGCGTATACGAACGCACCTTTTGTGTGCGTTCGGACGGTCGTTCTCGTCTTGTTTCGCATCTCTTTTCGCCGCTGTTTTTCTGGCGCACTACCGAACGTAGTGCCTTCGCCTTCACCTCCA
>NW_017176200.1:0-200 GCF_001652005.2 Ceratina calcarata | reverse complement strand
TCGTTCAATAATAATCGGCCCTTTTCAGGGCTAAAAATTCAAATCGAAGTGCGGTGTACGTGGAAAGTGCAAAACGTCAAGAAATCGAAGTGCAGTATACGTGGAAAGTGCAAAATGTCAAGAAATCGAAGTGCGGTGTACGTGGAAAGTGCAAAACGTCAAGAAATCGAAGTGCGGTATACGTGGAAAGTGTAAAACGT
>NW_017176199.1:0-200 GCF_001652005.2 Ceratina calcarata | reverse complement strand
TATAAAATGAAAGTGTGGGAGGAAATAGGGAGTGAATTGGAAACCGACGGTAAGTGCAATGATAGTATGAACGTCACTGTCGTTTGTCTACGCGCGTGCGTGTATGTATGTATGTATGAGGACCGTCGACATTAGTGTTAACCAACTATTCGTAACACTCCTAGAAGCTTTCAGCCGTTTTTTCTGACGGTCAAGATTAG
>NW_017176198.1:0-200 GCF_001652005.2 Ceratina calcarata | reverse complement strand
GTCTCGGTTAGGTTAGGAGAGTCTCCATTGGGCTAGGAGAGTCTCCATTAGGCTAGGAGAGTCTCCATTTGGCTAGGAGAGTCTCGGTTAGGTCAGGAGAGTCTCCATTAGGCTAAGAGAGTCTCGGTTAGATAAAGAGAGTCTTGGTTAGGTTAGGTTAGGTTAGGTTAGGTTAGGTTCCACGAACCTGCCTGGTTGAC
>NW_017176197.1:0-200 GCF_001652005.2 Ceratina calcarata | reverse complement strand
TACATAACAAAAATAAAAGATAACTCGAAGGTACATGGTGAGCGCCGGGCGGATTGTCTCTTCCGAAATATGTAATTGTTATACGCAATATAACATTACTGAAACAAAATTATGTTGTCGTAAATATATCTATTTTTCTTAATTTTCTCATAATGAAATTAGATCATTTATAACGTATTACAAATTTATTTGGATTATTT
>NW_017176196.1:0-200 GCF_001652005.2 Ceratina calcarata | reverse complement strand
GTTTACGACCTTCCTGAGGAGATTCGGTGGGAGGAAGCGTCCCAGAGCGCTGCTGTTCAGAGTCCGCCGTATCCGGATGATTCGGCGACAGCGGTTGCGGTTGAGGCTGGGTTGCTTTGACCGGTCTTATTTTCTGTCATAGCGAATTGTTACAGTTTATGTGTCTTAAAAATAAAGGTGCTGTTACATTATTTATGCGT
>NW_017176195.1:0-200 GCF_001652005.2 Ceratina calcarata | reverse complement strand
TGCTTGGACTATATAGAATCTTTTACAGTCAAGCTTACAAACTATAATCTTTATTAATTCATAAATGTTGATGTCACATTATTCTACTGTTCTCTTCCATCCTGCCTTTTTCGTTACATATTATGTAGTAAACCAGCTTTTTAACATCCCAAAGAATTAATGGTAGTCACTGTAATTAGTAAAAGTAGGTACAAAGAAGT
>NW_017176194.1:0-200 GCF_001652005.2 Ceratina calcarata | reverse complement strand
ATATGTCGCGGGATGCATATAACTTCTCATACATATATATTGCTAATGTAACTTAGTGTTACACGTGATTTGTTCGTGGTAATGTATTTGTTGTCTGTGATAAAACAGTGTAATACTTCTTCCTTTGTTGACTTCTATTTTATACTTTAATTCGGCTTCTTTCATTTCCTTAAAAGTTGTCGCTTTTTTATCTCCGATGT
>NW_017176193.1:0-1033 GCF_001652005.2 Ceratina calcarata | reverse complement strand
GTGTCGTGAGTCAGTACCGCTGATTATGACGGACGTGGCGATAGTTTCAGATAATAAAACCATCGTCGTTATTCAATACTTTTATTTTACAGCGCTTCTTTTATCGCGCAGCTGGCGTCCCTGGCAAAAACTGAGATTTAAGTTCAACGCAATCCGACGTACGTCCGTATAAGATACAGTACAGAATTTTCAGTGCAGAAAACAAAGTCTCCCGTTAAATTATTTCTCACTGTACTTCGTCGTTCGCGACTGTTTTCATATTAGAGACACAAACGGACGATAAATCACGGCGTACAGGGCATAACTGATCCTGTCTTCAACGGAGAAGGCTCGCGGCACATTTACGGACACACGCAGGCATTTTGATTGCGGTTGATCGTAACGCAGGTAATCACGGCACGTTCGGAGTAAAATATGTGAGGAATGTATAACGAGTTGTCTTCGATGCAAACGTCGATGCGTAACCAGCAAAACAGTTCCCGAGGAACGGTTTATCAAGCGGGTAGATCGAAAGATTTTGATTTTCGCTGAAATCGAATTCTATATTGCATCCACTCGTGCGTACGCTGTCGTTTAAAGCTTCGATGACGAAAGACATAAAGTAAATTCCTCGTGAATTCAATTTTTGAGTTATGAAACTGATTTGACAGACGTAAATTCGTCGATAAAAATATAATTGAATGAATATCATACTAAGAGCTCGTGGCCTGCTAATATTATTTGTTTCAGGTAAATGTTGCTCTTAGAATAAAACCGAAACTGTTAGAACGACACGTACTTCTAAACATGAGGCTATCTAATTGTAAAAGAATTTTGAATTCGAAATTGTGATGCGCACATAAACGCATGCTAATTCGAGATGATAATTTGTCATTGATAAATTTCAATCGTCCACTGTTCGATACATAAGGAGACGAATAATTGAGTTACTAATTATTTTGGGTCTTAAGAAAGATAGTATTTGTGTGAATTATATGTTATCAATATTAATCGTCGATTTTCGTTTAACATCAGCATTTACTATTTCTTAATA
>NW_017176192.1:6658-7815 GCF_001652005.2 Ceratina calcarata | reverse complement strand
TATTCTGTTTCTTAGTCTCCTGATTCCTCCTACCGACCTGCCTTCCATTTCAATTGTTATTATTAGTCCCGTGTGGGTCCTCTTTTCTCTCATAACAATCCATTTTGAGGTGTCGAGAGTTTTGTTATTTTTGTTTATAATATCTATAATGTTTCTGCCGTTAAATCTTGAGTGTGTGCAGCGTCCTTCGACTAAGAAGCGGTTATCCAGCGTCTGTCTGTCTTCCACTTTTAGTTCGTATCCTATTTTTAGTTTGACGTACCGGATTGCGAACTTTAACCACTTCACTGTGTCTTCCGTACCACATATTAACATTATTCCNAATTTATTCTAAATAATCTTTACACTTGCTTACACCGATAAAAAAGTAGGTTATACGGCAATCATTAACAGCGACGACGATAAATTCGAGATTGCCAGTTGGTAACACTCACACGAGTGTTAGCGAGTGACTAGTCAAGGGAAATTCTTAATAGTGATTCCTCCAGATCCGCTTCGTTATCTTCACTCGCCTTTAAGTCCTCTTTTGTGTCTTGGTTGGCCGTCATTCTCTCCTTTCCATGTACAAGGCCGTTGGCCGTGGTCACGTTTTGTTTCGCTGGTGTCGAGGTGCCCTTTTTCAGGGACGGACTCTCGTCTAGAATTTTTGCTAGTTCGTCCGAGATAACTACTTCCATCCCTTCATAGCTGTTTAAATTTGCCGATAGGATAAATTCATCGCCGGCGTCATCGAACGAGGAATTGTTTTCTTCCCTTTGCGAGGGTGCGCCTTCGGTAGACGTAGAGTCGTTTAGATGGGCTGTTGTTCCCACCCTTTCGGTATTTTCCTCGGTTCCCTCTTTCGGGTCGATCTTGAAATCCTCCTCTGATATTTCCACTTCTGTTTGTATCTTTAACGGCCTGATATTCTTGGCCGGTGTTACGGTAAGTATTGTAAATTTGTGTACTCCCGCCTGGTCAAGCGCCAGCCTGTTCCTCTTGCGTTTCAGCAGTCCTACCGACCTCCCCTCCATCTCCAGCGTGATAATCAAGCCGGATCTGGTAGGCTTCTCCCGCACTACCTTCCATCGTGAAACGTCAATGTCGTTGTTATACTTCTGTAGGTCACGTATGATATTCGCACCTGTGAACCGCGAGTGCGTGCCCCTGCCTTCCAC
>NW_017176192.1:0-5961 GCF_001652005.2 Ceratina calcarata | reverse complement strand
GTCGACTCGTGAATTTTTAAAAGTTTTTCCGCGGCGTACTAGTGATTCTAAGTTTTCTCTAAGTGTGATAACGACCTGGGATCAGAGCAGCCTCGCTCGTATGATCCTGGACTGCCGAGACCGCGTCGTTTGGAATTGATGGACAGGTCTCCGACGCGGTCCGGTTTTCCTTTTTCCCTTTTCGCGTGATTTGATCCTTCGCGAGATAGTGGAGGATGGTTAGTTCCATCAAATGAGAGAGGTTTTATCCTCTCTCTATGGATGTCGAGAATTTAATCTAAGACAGATGGTGAAGTTTTGAGTATAGAACGCGCGATAGAGAGAGAGAGAAAATCGTGTAGGTCGCGGCCCTTGTGAAGAGAAGAAAGGCTCCTGACCGACCGACGGCCGCAACTTCTTCGAGTAGCCCGCCTGACGCTAAGGCTCCAAGAATTCATCGCGGTTTATACGTCTTGGACAGTTCGCAGGACGACCCTCACTTTGACGAGTCCGTGACAATAAGTACGCGATAAAAATAAAAAACGGGTGTCACGTCCAAGTCTCCATCGAGGGGATTTTTATAGTCCTGTATACTATGTCCTCGACGCCGCCGGCACACCCTGGTGCCCTGAAAACACGGGGGGTGAGGGTAGGGGATGATTGGAGAGGATCTGCTAGATTTTTATATTGCCCCCGAGTCGACCTCTCGCGGTGCCACCTGTTCCCGTCCTTTTAAGAACCGATACCGTTTTGATCGGGTCAAGGTCAAACTTCAGCGAGTTCGTTCAGGCGTAAAACAATTGCCAAACGTCCAAGCCTACATCTGACTGTGACCCCGCGGCGTCCGTTTGGAGGACGTCGCGGCGCTGACCCTGGTCTCCACGGGATCGGAGGACAGTCGCGAGAAAGCGGGACACGTCCGCGGCGGACGTTCCCACGAACGCTAAAGCGTTCTATTTTTTTACTTTTAATTTGTCAAGTAGTTTTTCCTTTTTCTAATAATTTTTATATACCTACTGTACTCGATCTTGTCCTATAGACAAGTCTTCGTAACGGTGCTTCGATTGTTATATATATATTTTGTAATTGTGTGCTGTATATTGTTCGCGTGTGTGTTAATGTTTCATGGCAATTTTCAGTCGATTTGTTGATGCTTGTATGTTGTGTGATTGTGAGTTTTATATTTTGTGTTCCTCGAATTGTGATTAAGGTCGATGAATAAACATTGTTCAATCCGATTCTTTTTGTTTTTATTCTGATATTATTTATTAGTTCGTGTCACTTAGTCTATGTTGTCTTTGTAAGTTGTAGTGGTTTTGGTTTTATTATTTTCTTCTTATTTTTATTAGCAGTTTGGTTAGTTTAATTATCTGTGGTCGTTCTCCCTTTTTTGCATCGTTTAAGTTTTTCGCGCGCCGAGTTTCTCGGTCAGCGCGCCCTGTATTCTGTTCTTTCGGCGTCGTGTTGTGCTCGTATTTACGTCTTACACGGCCTAACCTATAAATGTCAGATCGTTGCGTGCCTTTCGTCTGCTCTCAGTTTTTATGAATTCCATTTATATTAATTGCAGGTTATCGTTTTTAATTTTTTCTGTCTTAGGTGTTGCATGTATTAATTGTGTTTATTTGCAGGTTGTTGTTTTTGTGTGGCGGTTGAATCAGGGGTTCAAACAGGCGGTGGTCCAGGTGGGTAGTTTGTAATTTCAGTATTAATTTGGGTTGATTAAGTGATCGTTTGTCGATTTCTGGGGCTGTTTCAATCATCTCTTTGTCTGGTAATTCGTTTGTTGTCTTTTATTCGTGTGTTTAATTTTTCTTTTTTGATTATGTTTTAGGTTTTCGTGCTTTTAAAACGTGTGTGTGAGTATGGGTTATCCATGATTTCCGAGGAGTTTTTATATCGTTTTGTTATTTGGGACATGGATCAGGATGTATTCTTTTTAATTGTTCCTCTTGCGATTCAGGCTTGGGGATGTTTGTTTCATTATTATTGTATGCAACGTGAGTATATTTGCTGTTTGTGTGTGGTANTCTTTTTATATGTTTCTTATGTTGCGGGCGAGATTGTTGAATAAACATTATTTTGTAGTTAATTCATGGGGAGTAGTTTCAATTTTCATTAATCGCGATTGTGCGGTTTTTGTAAATATTTTTTAGGTTTGTTAGTTTTATCTTGGTATATTTTTTATTTCGTTTTTCTTGTCTGATCCTGTATTGTATTTTTAGGGGATTTATTTGTCTCGTTACCTGTATTTGTGTGTTTGCATTCGAGATTGTACGTCTCTGTACTTGTAGTTTTGTGTCTAATATATATTGTCTATATGTATGTTGGTGTTTCGTGACAATTTCTGATGGTTTGCTAATATTCGTACGTTGTACGGTCGGGTGTTTTTTATTTAGTGTGTTACTTGTATTGCGGGTAAGATCATTGAAAGGATATTGATCTATTGTTAATTCGTGGGGAGAGAATTTTTTGGTTTTATGTTGGTCGTGTTTATACGATTTTTGTATATGGTTTAAGTTTATTAATTTGTCCTGGTGTAATTTTTAATTTCGTCTTCTTGTATGGTTCTGTATTGTCTTTAGTAAGTTTGTCTATTTCGGTAACTGAATTTGTATATATGTATTCGGGAACCTGTGTTTTTATATTTGTATTTATCTATCGTGTGTCTTCTGTATTTGCGTTATTGTTTCATAACAATTTCAGTCGATTTGTTAATATTTGTGCGTTGTATGATCGGGTGTTTCTTTTTATATGTTTCTTATGTTGTGGGCGAGATTGTTGAATAAACATTATTTTGTAGTTAATTCATGGGGAGTAGTTTCAATTTTCATTAATCGCGATTGTGCGGTTTTTATGAATATTTTTTAAGTTTGTTAGTTTATCTTGGTATATTTTTATTTCGTTTTTCTTGTCTGATCCTGTATTTGTATTTTTAGAGGATTTATTTGTCTCGTTATCTGTATTTGTGTATTTGTATTCGAGATTGTACGTTTCTGTACTTGTAGTCTTGCGTTTAATATATTGTTTATATGTATGTTGGTGTTTCGTGACAATTTCTGATGGTTTGTTAATATTTGTGTGTTGTGCATTCGTATGTTTCATTTATTATGTTCTATATATTGCGGATAAAAACCGTTGTCTAAATGTTATTTTATTCTAATTTGTCTTGTTTTTATTCTATTATCGTTCTATCGTTTGTATTGTTTTAGTCAGTGTTAATTTCATTAGTTGTGTTGGTTTTTGGTTTTGTTCTTTTTCTTCCGTCTATTGTTTAGCCGTTTCTGTTTGTTTGAGTGTCTGGGGTCGTTTTTCCTTTCTTTATCGTTTGGATTTCGCGCGTCAAGTTTCTCAGTCCGCGTGCCTTTTGTAATGCTTTTTCGGTGCCGTGTTGGGCCCGTGTTTATGTTTCTCTCGACCTAACCTATGTACGTCAGATTGATGTGTATTTGTTGGTTCTTTGTTTTCTGTGAATTTTATAACGGTTGTATGCAAATTATTTGATTTTCCTATCTTGAACAGTGTATGGGTTAACCGAGGTTTTTACGGGTTTTCGTTTTTTTAGGTTGGTTGAGTCGGTGGTTTAAATGTATTCTGATTCAGGTGACTAATTTGCAATATCATTGTTATTCGAGGGGTTGTTTGTTGATATGTGTCGGTCGTCTTTTTGTATTTTTGTAGATCGTTTGCTGTCTTTTTCGTTCGTTTGATTTCTTTTTAACTGTGTTTTTATGGACGGTGTGTGGGAGTATCGGTTGTCTATGATTTTCAAAGGAATTGCGTCTGTTTATTGCTCGGGATGTGGGTCGGAGTGAATTTTTTCCCCCCTATTTTTGAAATATATATATTTTGTAAGCTGAATTTGGGGGTATCCGCTTGGTTGTTGTTTGAAGTGTAAATATGTTTGCTGTAGAGTATAGTGATTTTGTCTATTATTTCCTGTATATGTCGAATTTCTTTCTGTTTACATTTTTAGTTTTATTCTTTTTCAGGTCTGCAGAAGATGGATGACCGTTCAATTGGGGTTGCGGTGTGTGGATTATTTTGACTTGGAAAAAGAAGAATTTTTGTGCGTCTTTGATTTGGTGAGAACGACGGTAGGAGTTTATTCTTTGGGGAGATAGTGATCACTTCTAGTCGACTTCAGATTATTATCAATAGGTTTGTATTTACACATTATATCTATGTGTGTATATATTTACATGTTTTCTTAGAGTTAGGTCATGATTAATGTTAATAGTAAAATTTTATTTGTTTTTATATACATTTTTGCTTTTCGTAGTTGTTGTCTTGTTGATTTGTTCTTCTTTCGTCGTGGATTACGTTTTCCGTTTGTCCAGTTTTTGTTCTTCTTGTTTGTCGTACGTATCGTGCCTCTCCAGTTTTTCCTTAGTTTGTAGGTTGTCCTTTACATTATAATGGTTCCGTTGCTGGTGATACTTCCGTTACGATGGTTGTGTTTCCTATGATTCCTGTATTTTTTAAAACATAGAGAAGAATTTTTTCATATTAATGATCGTGTTTTGTCTTTTTGTTTTCAGGTTTCATTGGGCGTTGTTTTTGTTTGTTAATGTTATTTCGGTCAGGAGACCAGGGCGGTTCTTTTTGTTTTTTTTTGGGGTATTTTAATTTTTATCTCTGTATATATTATTTGTAATTTGGGCAATGGGATTTTGAGAGTTGAATAAATCATTGTCTGTTACCATATTGATAGTAATTTTTTATAACTGACCTGTCATGTTTTATTTTTCCCTGCGCTCCGTTATTTCCTATTTTGTTTCCCTCCTTTCTATTGTACAGTTTTAACGTGGCGGATGTGTTCTCCGTCGGCTCTTCTATTGGGAGTGAGATCCTTAATAGGTCTTCCTCGAAGTCTGTTTCGTTGTCTTTATTCGTTGTGTTGTTTTCTTTTACGTTTTGTTTGCTCGTTATCTCTTCTTTCTCTTGAGCCGGGCTGTTTGTTAGTGTCACGTTCGGCTTTGACGCCGTCGGGGCGCCCTTATTTATCGTTGGATCGTTGTTCATGGAGATTTCCATTTCTTGATAATAGTTAACGTTCGTCGACAAAATGTATTCGTCTCCAGCGATGTCAAAGGGGTTGATCTCTTCTCTTTGTGGTATCGTTTCTTTTATAAACAGTGAAGCGTTTGAATTGACTGTTGTCTTTACTTGTTCAGCTCCTTCTTTTGGCACGTTTACGAAGTCATCTTCCGTTATCTCTACTACTGTCGGTGGTCTTGTTTGTCTGGTATTCTTCGCCGGAGTCACCGTAAGAATTGTGAAATTATGTATTCCGTTTTGGTCGAGTGCCAGCCTGTTCCTCCTTCTTTTTAAAATTCCGACGGATCTTCCCTCCATTTCTATTGTTATTATTAGGCCGGATCTGGTTGGTTTCTCTCGTGTTATCTTCCATCTGGATATGTCTATGTCGTTGTTGAATTTTTGTATCTCATTTAGTATGTTTGCTCCCGTAAAACGGGAGTGCGTGCCCCTTCCTTCTACTGAAAATCTGTTGTCCAGTGCTGTCTTGTCTTCGATCGTTAGTTCGCAGCCGCTTTTTAATTTTATGAATTTGATAGCTACTTTGATCCACTTAACAGTCACTTCTGTGTTACAAGTTAGTAGTATTCCGCCGTTTTTGCGGAAGAATGTCGGGAACTCAGGTTGCACAAACTCCAACGATTTCCTTTTTCTAGCTTCTATGTATTCCATTACGCAGTTTTTACACTACGTACTGGAGCTGGAGGTTGGTCACTCACGACTGTTATTTTGTCTTCTCGTACCATCCTTTTTATAGTCTCTCGCTGGCCTCGGTATCCTCCTTTTTCCCACTTTTTCCGTGCGTACTCGGTTCGGGGTACGAGATCTTTCGTCATTGGTTCCCTGGATTTTTTCCCTCTATCTTTCTCGTTTTGTCTCTTTCTGTTTGTACGCTTTCCTTCCCCTTCTTCATTTTCTTTTCCTATTTTCAGCATTGTAGGA
>NW_017176191.1:35320-37013 GCF_001652005.2 Ceratina calcarata | reverse complement strand
GGATTTAAGTATTTGTGCGACGCTATTGTTAAATAGTGGGAATTGAGAACCCACTTGATACAGAATTCATACGAACTCTCTTCATTGTAATAAAGATAGAATTACATGCAAGTTAGTATTAAAAGTACCTTTCTACAGAGCACTACGTGCTTCAACAAAATTCGAATTTTGCTTTTCGCAAATTCCTTTGTTTTAAGCATTCCAAAAACTCTTTTTCAATAGAGAACACGTAACTAATCTCTTATATTTTTTCCATAAGTGGCATAAAAATCGAGATATTTCACGAAAACTGAAAATTTTTTCTTTTATATTGTCGATAACAAAATAATTTACTTGAAATGACACTGCGGGTAACATGAATCATATTATACACGTTCTCAAGAAGCGTTTAAAACAAACTGCTGGTACATTACTTTGTCTTTTTTAATCGATTTTTTCGCTCTACCGACTCGACTGTACGATGTGTTGGAACTATATTTTGAATACGACAGACCCGTTACACGAAAAAATCCACCACAGTTCATATTATGAGGATTTAATATAATACACTGAACTCGAAATAAAAAAGCATCACATACAAGAACAAACAAGTAAAAATAAGAACCTTTTTTGTCTCTTTACACTCAGATCGACCTCTCTCCTCTATTCACATCCCCTGTCTTACACCTCTTTTGTATATCGATATCAAAGGATCGATTATTCTTTCCAACACTCTCTTTTAATTGCACATCCCTTATACAAAAATAACATATATTTCTCGTCGTATTATCATTCAATCTCAACTTCAATTTTTCTTCTCTTACCCAACTAAGTAATTCATTTCTGTGTTTCTCGAACTTATCTTTGCATAATGCTTTTGTAAAAATGTCCTCAGGTTGTTCCGCCGTTTCCCAATACTTTTTACATCAATGTTATTCTCCGTGATTTTCTCTATTAACAATTTAATATCATACATCAATCTCGATCTCTTATTATAAATTCCGTCTTTCGCCACCTGAATTGCACTTTGATTGTCTACAGTTAACTCTATACGTAGCTCAATCTCGCAGCACAGACCCCAACTACATATTTTGTGCCAATTATATGTACATATTACATACCAATTCTTTAGAATAGTCCGTTATCGCTATACTTTCCGCTTCTATTACTTGATAAAGCTATCACTAGCTGCTTCCTTGAACACTCATTTACTTGCACTGCACAAAATGATTACAGACTTAATCTCTCGAACTCCAACTTGATTACGAATCCTGAAATAACTATTCCTTGTTCTGGATCTCCAGCGTAATCTGCATCACAGTGTGCAACTAGTTTATTAATATCATAATTTTTCAAGTATTCTAGACCCAAATTCTTCGTACTCTGCTGATATCTCATTATTCTTTTGACATTCAGTACATCTTTACTTGTCGATTTTTCTGTGCGTCTACTGTTATAGTTTACGGAATAATTCAGATCTGGTCGTACCTTATTTGCTAGATTAAGTATGCTTTCTACGGCTTCCCGAAAATTGAAAGTTCTTACCTTGTTATCTTCTACGTCACACACTACACTACATCTTTACCTGCACTGGAGTATTCGCAGGTTCCGCATTTCTCATTCGATAAATCTCTAGAACTTTCTCCGAATAAAGGTCTCGTGTAATCTTTATGCCCTCTGTATTCCTCTGTACGTCACATCCTAGAAAACTTTC
>NW_017176191.1:32597-33229 GCF_001652005.2 Ceratina calcarata | reverse complement strand
CATGAGACATACATAGTTTCCGATCTTTTTCACATTGACGCACCAATCCTAAAAATCTGAAAAAATTCGCGTACAATCCTTGCAACAATACGAATCTACTATAAAAATATGAAAGTGGTATCCCCCCCGATTTCCATGTGAAAAAATTATTTTTACACTTTCTTCACGGCTACATTTTACAAGGGAAAAGTCTGAAAAAATTCTCAGACATATCCAACTATACTACAAACATGTCAGAATATTCTCAGATTTTTCGCAAGACGTTAAATAAGGAAAAACCTCAAAAAACCGATTTTTCTAATTTTCCCGATTACTATCCCACTGGTTGAGATATACCGCTAAAAATTGGAGAGAATGTTTCTTTTTTGATAAGCTATCGAATGGCTCAAAGGGCGCTTCATTGGGCTCAAGGGCACATTTGACTCCCTTATCCAGCTAAGCCCTTTTTATTGCACGTTCACAGTGCAATGCCAGATAAAATCTGTACATAGTGCAAAAATAATGTAGTTGCGCGATTTTTTTTCTTATAAGACTGTTTTAATCATCTCTTGTTTTCTGCGATAAATTATTAGTAGATCAAATTATGATACAACTTTTTAGAATAAGTACAGTATTCTTTATTCACCAAATAA
>NW_017176191.1:25456-30638 GCF_001652005.2 Ceratina calcarata | reverse complement strand
AAAATATTTGTTCCACACAGAAGTTGCTATGACCCATAGTAATTAGAGAACCATATTATTTAAACAATATTAGTAAAATGTTTAAAAACACCTTAACAATGAACAAGTAACATTCCTGTCATGATTACCAGCCAGCCAGTAACACAGACACTTTTGTCCTATCCCTGTGATAATAAATGTGAAGGACTTCTGCATAGTGGAACGACTGCTATAAGTTACGCGTTACTCAAAAAATTATATTCTCCTTGGCGAAAACTATAAACGCGTTTTTTTTCAGAACTGTATCTTAAAAATTTATCTAAGTGTTGTAATTTCGGTTGACGTCCAAACTTTTACTCGTTGGTAGATTTTTCTATCATTTCAAAATAATAAAAGTATGAAATAAGTACAACGAAACAGATTTTTAATATTTTCCAACGTTCTTATACATTATATTATTACATGCGCTAAACACAACTGCCACTTGTGAAAAATTCTTTTACTAGGCAACTTTCACACATTCGGTGTTCCCGTATGGCTGCTATGCTTTTCGTTAAGAAAACGTGGCTATGCAATTAAGGACTCGAAACACGATTACAATAAACTTTTAGTGTGCAAAATGTTACAGTATCTAAACATTCAATTTCAACATTTCTCCAGGTAAACAGGTTCATCGACCACAACTTTAGAAGGTTCATTCTTAGCTACACGTCATCATAAACAAGGGAGTGTTGTCATTAAAAAAAGTCACGTTGACGTTCGCAAAATCTTGACATGGAGTTAGATATATACGGTATGATCATACAGTAACTCTTTTGAAACCATGAAACATTCGTATTCAACATTTTCTTCCATTTCCGTATGTAAATCTGAACGATCATTTTGTATGTTACAGATGAAGAAAATATCAAAGCATTAGCAGAGAAATTAGATTACTTGCCTATCGCTTTGCAACAAGCTGCGATCTGTATAAGGGAGCTGAAATTTCAAACGATTTCTCCGTACGAGCATTATTTGCAGAAGTACAGACAGATAGAGAGAAAATTTGTAGTATTCGATGATAGAGTTTTAAGAACGATATTTACAGTATACGACATTACTCTGGATGTAATGAAGAAAGAAGAAGGTGCCGAAGCTGCTAAAGAAATATTAAATGTTTTATCCTACTTCGGTTCCGAGCCAATAAGCACAGAAATATTAGAAGGAATGATGTATGGGGAACAATTGATGAAGTCAGCTACTGATGTGTTGGAAAAGTACTCGCTTATTAAACTGGGAGTATCGACGTTAAGCGTAGATGAATTATTACAGAAACTGATAAGATACAATTTGACAAAACAAAAGAACGAGGAAAAAGTAGTTTTAAAATCTGCTCTGAAACTATTTTGCAATCCGGAAATCATTTCGAAAAATCTAGTTCACGCGTTGTCCGTTTGGGATCATTCACAGAAATATATAACGTTGATAATATACATTTTCCCCGTTTCAATGTATATTGTACATGATCTTGTCAAATGTGCTAGATACGACAAAGCATACTTATTTATTGGGAAGCTTCAGTCATTATTAACCAATTTATCAGGAGATGAGGCGAAATGTTACGAGCTGGTGACGAAGTACCATGTTGGGAAAATATATTTATGTCAAAAGAAGTACGAAGAAGCACTTTCTATTTTTGACGAAGTTTTAAACAATCCTAAATCCGGACATCCATTATGTTTGGAGGTAAAACTAAGCAAGGGACACGCGTTGCATTGGTTAGAACGATGTGACGAAGCTATAAAATTTTACCAAGAGGTATATGATGTTAGGAAAGTTGAAGATGGAGAGAATAATGATAAGACCCTGTTTATTAAACAGTGTATGGAGGCTTGTTGAAGATAAGATGAATCTGACAAATAATAAACTAACTGGCCTTTTGGATCCAGCACTGCTATTAAAAAATTCCCCTGATCATAGAATCCAGTTATTTATAATCCAGTAACGAGAAATCAATGACTACAAATTAATTGTATAATAAGTTAGCTATGTAATATGTAGCTACGTAATTGTAATATAAACAACAATAATATGTAAATATATATATATTATGAATAAACGTATATGATGAAAATAAATTAATTTATTAAGGCCAACTTTGCCTCCTAACTTCGCGTTTGCCGCTGCATCGTAGCATTATTTTCTCTCTCTTCCATCTCTTTCTCCTGCTCCTCATTTCACTCTTTATTGACGAACGGAAAAACATTTTCTCTGGGAAACCGTTCTTTTTACTCTACATTTATTTTGATCGGATCTACGTGTCAAATAAGATGCAAAAAAATTCGAAATTAGGAATTCATTCGTTGAAAAATTATTAAGCGAAGGCGAGGTACCAAACGATTTGGATGTATTTTGTAATGTTTAGCATGAAATTATCACTATGTCTGAAATATTTTGGAAACTTCTATTTCTTTTCACATTAGATTGACAAAGTGAACGGATGGTAAAAATAGATGAGTGCATATTTACTTATTTTTTGTCCCATAATCTGATTGTAATTGGACTAAATCGGTTGAATTAAATTCCATGCGAGTGCTATAATTCTGTTCTTCCAATTAATACCTGAATTCAGTACTATGAACCGTTCACATTTGCCGTAACGTACCGTACTGAAAGAAAAATCTTACGTACCTCCCGCCAAATTACGATGCTGATAGGGGAAAAGAACGTAGCTTACGGTATTTCAAAGTTACCTACGAATTGACTTGAACTTTACGGGATTGATAATAAAAAAATGGGTCTAACAGGTACTCTGTGGTTGAAATAAATCGAACCAAATTTCGCTGAGGGTACTCATTATTTATTAACTGCCGAACGCGTGTCTGTACGCCTGTACGTTAACGAGTCACCAGATTAACTGCCTCGATACTTCGTCTCGCTGGGCCAGCATGAAAGTAATATTGAAGTAACAGACTTCCTTATCTCTTCCGAGGAGAATCTAATTTCTAAGGAGAGCGCGCGTAGCCGCTTTGTTCGAGGGCTATGTCGCCCGTTGTTACGAGCGACATACTTTCGCACTCACCTGGGGAAGAAGTCGCTGATACCTTCTCGCGCCCCTGTACTTTTACATGATTTTCCCTATACCCAGGCTCGAATTTATAGTCGCTTCTCGCACTTGACACTCAGCACTTAAGTGCGTCCCACCAATGTACACATTGTTATGTTTAAAAAGAAGTGAGAGTAGCGGAATATCTACGCAATAGTCTTTCTCCTTTTCCGCTTCTTTCACTTCTTTTTCAAACATGAAGTATAAAACTTTTACAATCTGAACATAACATAAATGTGTACATTGAACGCGGAACGGTTGGACGCACTCGAGTGCTGAGTGCCAAGTGCGAGAATCGACTATAAATTCGAGCCCCAGGGTTCTCATAATTTTTTCCTCGGCCGGAAAGTGGGGACGACGCGACCATGGTGGGGACTGGTACTTGATGGGAGTATGCTAGGCATGGTCAGCGAAGACGCATGAGGAGAATAGTAGTGGGGATCGAAATACGGGCGAAAAAGAGGGGAAGCGAGCTGTGCAGGAAAAATTATGAGAACCCTGCCTATACCTTCAACTTTCTACTACGCCACTGTATCTTACGACGGGGACATCTTTCGAGACCAAAATTTCGCTAGTTTCTCTTACATCACGGTACGTTATGGTAAATGTGAACACTCCAATAGCAGAGATGAAATTTATTATTTTCGACTGTGGGATGTTGAATACTAAATATTTTAAAAGATGGTGGAACATGGAACAGGAAAGCTTCTTGTAGAGAGATCAATCTTGATTGGATTAAATCGGAACGCCGACTATATATTTGTTTCGGATTGTTTTTCACGAAAGAAAGTGGAAACATTTGTCTCCGGCGAGGAAAACTAACTCTTTACAAAATTACTTGGTTGTTAAAAAAAAAATGATCGTTGATATTCTACAAAATTGATAGCCGCGAAATAACTAATCGCGTCAGATTTACTATACGTATTATCAGAAAATTGAATACGACTTTGATAAACTCGCTGAAAGTTAAAATTATTACTAGGGCCAGAGTTGTCGTGAAGTCGAGGTTTTCGTGATAATTTTTACCTCTACTCCTTCGCCACCCCAGTAGATTCTATGGCCTAGCCGCTGGAGGAAAAGAACAGAGAACTAGGAGTGTGGGAAAGATCACCACGGAAAAACATGTAACGGTAAGTCTGACTGGGACTGCGAACGGCAATTAATTAAGTATGCAACATTTCTTAGAGCAAACTTTAATGCTAAGTTGATAGTTTATACAAATGATATTTTTTGACATTCTTTGTTATCCTTTGTCATTGCATGCTGATTTGATGTAACAAAAGTACAGCGTATAAAGTATAAGTAAAGGGGTGTAATCAAGGTCGAGCATACTGTAAATGTAATTTTCAATTGTAATTACAAAAACTACAAAAACACATCGACGCTAGAAGCATACATTTCTTGAAACTTAAACATACCCTTGCAAATTAAAAGAATTATATACCCATTTTTGATTAGCCGATAAAGTAGGTAGGATGGGTAACAAAAATTAACTCAATATTTTAAAGCGAAGAGAGCTTAACATATCAAATATTCAATAAAAAAAAGAGCTAGAAGATAGGAAACGCATTCTAACAAGCTGCCTACTATACAAACCAAGTAAGCCTAAATTATTGTAACGAAAAAAATGGTTTGGATGTATCTTGAAATATTTGTTTTTTTGCCACCTGTTGACAATTGAAATGTATTCCCTGATTATTGGACATGATAAGTATTTGAAAATTATGTACATCGATTTTTGCACCAAGCATTACATGATACATTATATCAATAATCATATGAAATATTGTATAAATTAATATATCAATTTATGCATCATCCATCATAAAAAACATTACATTCATTATTGTATGAAATATGCTATTAATCATTAATTGAAATATATCAATTACTATATCAATTTTTGCATCAAACATCGTATGAAACATTGTACAATGTTAATTATTACATGAAGTTCTGTATCAATCTCTCATTATGTTAAATATTATATCAATTCTCATGGAAATTTCGTTATTTAGACATTTAAATAGTTTTAGCCTTTCTACTTTATATGTTAAATTTTGTGAATTGTAAAGCAATAAGGGACTGTTCGTACAAAATCCTGACTTAAATGCTGTT
>NW_017176191.1:20065-24550 GCF_001652005.2 Ceratina calcarata | reverse complement strand
TCTTAACCACGAAGTAACATATGATTCACGTCTTAATTATTTCATCAAGATGGCTTGGGTGACTGTCTAATTTTTCCATAAATGTGTAACTAATAATGCTATTCAATCTGCGTTATGATTAATATGAATATTATCATTGCCATCTATTATCACGACATTTGAAACTACATTAGCGTCACGTAGGTGTAGATTGTTCTCATATAGCAATAAATCAAATATCTTGTGTTTATTCCATGCTTCTTCTTGTGCTACTTTTCGATTTTAATATGTTATTTATGGTGGTGAACATTTATATTCTCGTTGATACACCAAAATAAGTTTTATTAATAATATAAATGAGAACACAGATAAAATAAAAATAGTTTACACTCTAATTTATGTCAAAGTAGGAAATCATAGTTTATTCATATAGAAGGTTTGTTACTTACATATTGTACGTAAGTATGTAAAACATTAACAAATAGTGACTCCAAATAATTTTGAAGTTTATATGAAACAAGCATAGTTATATACTCCTTTTTAATTTGTTAAAAGCTTTATATTTAACAAGTGCGTCCCTTTCCTAAAGATTACATTTCTTTCATTACCTTTGTAATCCCAATTCTTCTTCCTATCAACGAAAATTTGACTTCATTCAACGGGTGAACATTTCCTATCGATATCTGAGAGATCGGTTTCGTTTTTGCCAGCTGACATAATAAATACACAAAGTATGAGGTCGAACTATTGCTTTCCCCAAATTTGCTATGCTAATTATTTCCAACGGTTTACATTACTCGCATAGCTCTTCTGCATGTGTTAGTTCAGATACTTTAACTTTATGCTTTCGAAATATTCGTCCATTTCAAGAACATTTTTCTGCTTACTGTGCTCAGTGCTCAGTTACTCCATACGAGCACTTACTTCGTCAATACCATTGTCATTCCACTGTTGATGATCTACTCGTGAATTCGGATAATGGACACCTTCGACCATGTCTATATTCATGTGTATGCAGCAATAGTCGCATATAGTATATCCCCATCGCGTAACTACGGATTTGCTGCAATACTGGGACCCGTTGTCCAGTAATTTGTGAAAATAACATCCAGCGCCAGGGGTGAAGTTAAATATGTCTTTTCCGAATTCAATTTCAGCTATGACAAGCGGAATACTTTGGCCTTCTGTCTTTCTCACAATGACATTTCGCAATTCTGCGAACAATGTTTCCAATGAATAAACTTGAAACTCATCAATAGATCGATTAGCAGCTTCAGTCATCATGAGTAGCAATGAGTTGACAGCATTCGTCGTACTCTCTACAGTGAATAGAGGAGGAAATTTGTTTTCGGTCTTGTAGGATTCTAAAAGCTTAACCAACTTCGTATACATGAGACAGAAGTCACTTTCTCCTTCTGAAAAATTTACAGGTATTTGGTGCGTCTCTTTACTAGTTTCAATCGCCTCCCTCATCCATCCTAATGGTATTGTTATATTCAATATTTCATGGTACACGTTCTGTATTCCATTCTTCAGACTGAACTCTGCGACTGCAAATTCAGCAGGGCCGTACTCGTACTTGTTCATTCCTATACTCTTTATATAAAACCAGTTCACGTGTATAAATAGGAATTTCAGCGTTTCCAAATTGTCATGTTTTAGTCCCATCGATACAACAGAGGATACATACTGCAACATATTATGTCGAAACTCTTCCTCTCGTTTTTCTTGTTCCTCTATTTCCCTCAAATTTTTCCTGGACGCAGAGTTTTTGCTTAAACTTCTTTGACACAGAATTTTGTTCTCTTTTGCGAGAGCTTCGTATTGGTCTCTGCGTATCGATGGAAGGTTTTTCCATTCTTCGTTACATCTGGGATCTGCAGCAATTTCTTCGAAACTTCTATGTGGAGTATTTTGTTCAGCTCTCCAGTCACGCATGAAGAAATAGTAAGCATTCTTTGCCTTGCTCTTTGTCGACATACTTTTTATATACCAAATCGAACGAGACTGATCTTGTTCTTCAATACTATTCTTGATGATTCGACGATAAAACAGAATCGAAGTGCACGTTTAAATGCACGTGACTGTACTAGTTTGCTAGCTTCTCTTCTGTAGCACTAACTATAATTGAAGATCCACAGTATCATTAAAATGCGAAATTATAGTGTATAATGTAAATTATATTATGTAAATTATTTAAATTACTTACCGAACTTCTCAGTACTTTAACCTATATGTTTATCTTATAATGATAGTACTACACATGGAGTTGGTTTTTTTAAGACTCCGAATTCAATTTAATGTATATAAATCAAATTCTTTTCGAGTATAATATTTATTGTACGTGAATAATATATATTAAATTCAGTATTGAATTTTAAATTAACTTCCAGTAATCTTATGGCGAAGATTTATTTTCTGTACATAAGTGAATAAAAGCTTGAATATATTTGATTTTGCTATTATATGTATTCTGGTTGATTTGGCAACATCGCATTCATAGATACTTTCTAAAGACGGTACACAAAAAAAATATAAGACAGTTAACAAATAATAATTAATGATTTTTTAATCCATTCTAAATTATCGTACAATTTTAGAGGTTATTCATGTCTACATATCACAGACAAACATTTAAATTAGATTAGATGCATTTATAAGCAGCGTTGCTATATTTTTAAAGTATGCTGAGAATGTTGGAAAAATAAGCGATTTTGCATTTTTGATAATATATTGATATGTATAATCTTTTTATTTAATGCAATTATTTATATATTAATTCACAATTTGTATTGTATACATTGTTAGCAATTACAGTGTCCAGAAAATGATAAAAAATATAAGTTTTCAATATAATATTCAGAAAAGTATGAGTATTAATGTAATATTTAGTACAAGTAATATTTGAGAATTTTTTCAGATCATACTATAACAAAATCAAATAAAGAAAATTGGAACATTAATTTTGTGTAAACTAGCATATCAATTTGCAATTTAAAGTTAAGAGCAAAACTGCACACACACTAATTTATTGAAAATTTTATGAAACTCATCGATACTGAACGAAGCGACAGACACTGAAACACGTAGATTTATACAACTTATTTATTTAATTCTAGCTCATAACAATGGTAACCAATTCGAATGAAATTTTCAGCATATACTATTCTCCTATAAATGGTCAAAAATTTTCATTACAAGCCGAGATAAAAAGTTGAAAAACGTTACCTTCACATTTTTCCTTACGATTTCTACCAATTTCAATTTTTTAAGAATCTTTTGTGCACATAGTTGAATAAGTTAAGGAGGTTCGGGGGTTTTATAAAAACGTAGAGATCAGCATGAAATTTAAGAATATGTTTCCTTATTGCATAACAAAACCAAAATATTTTTTTCGAATTTTTTGTCCAAATTATATTTGAGAAAAACGCTTTTGAAATTTGCTTATTTTACACGGTTCCTTATGGGATACAAATATTCTGACTGTTCAGAATAGAAAATCAAGTTGAAAATACGTAGAGAATCGAAACTTATTAATATATATTGATAGAAAAAATAAACAGGAATCGTTTAATATTTTTATCAAGGTACGTTACCGTTCAATTTGCAGTGTAATTAACAATAATTTAGCATCACGGACTACTGCATTTCAAATCATGGACGGCTTAGTAAGAGATGTGGCAACAGCACGACTCACGAAGACACTTGTCCGTGTGTGCGTAACCTAACGAACTTGAGTGTGCGAGACCATCAGTCAGTACCAACGTACAAATATATCTATGTGCTGTTGCCAAATTTGTTCGATTTTCTTTCACTTTTCCAATTTAGAAAATTTATTAAAAGAAAGTCATCATATTGCGTACACATGTTTAAAAACATTATCTATAACATTGTAAACGTCTTTTACATAATTTTTTTATGTAAAATATTGTTTTCGGATCGTATACAATAATTTATTTTAAGTTGTCATCCCTGCTGCTGTCCTATGTTAAAGGATAGGCACCTCCCCGCGTCCCTCACGCCACCCGATGATACCCCTGAACCTCCTTAATCCATCTGAATACTCAGAAAAACCAGCGACGGATTAAGGCCAGTGGGGGCCCTAAGCGGTAAAAATGTCGTTAATTAATCGAAATTAAAGAGACAAAAGCAAATAAAACGCAAATTAAACAATTTTTACTTCCCGTTACACGGTTGAAGTAACTTTGCGACGTAGTTGCTCAATTGGGTTTAAATTGCGATCTACTTGAATTTTACAATTCCGAACACAAATTGTTACTCGTACTCTTATATCCTGTTTTGTATAATCCTGTTGTGTATAATTACCTGTTCCTGTTCGTCTTCTAATAATCTGATGTTTCTTCTTTAGAAAAATTTAGGTACGGAAACGATTGCACTGTTCTTATTATCTGTCAATTTTACTGTTCAGACGTTAGTATTCAATTAATTATCATAGACATTACTCTGAGATTATTTAAATCATTAATCGCTATTATTATGATAGGT
>NW_017176191.1:4517-18355 GCF_001652005.2 Ceratina calcarata | reverse complement strand
ATTATTCTTTCTACTGATTGTGCAATTTATTTCTTCATTTGTTTGTTCTTTCTTACAAACAGGATGTTTGCTTTGTTGTCTTCTTTATAAATGAAGGTTTTATTCCAGTTTACATATTTTCTTTATTCATAAATATCCTTTTTTCTATAATTTTTCATATATACATAAAAATTTATTAAACTTCTTAAGCGCGGGCACCGTCTAAAGTTGCTATGTTACCGCCGTGATAGCCGCGAGATGGCCGAAAAGGATTTTAGCAGTCTGTCCTTTACTCGGAGTTTCTAAGGTTTCTCCGCACGAGGTCTCCAAGATCAATTCGGAGTTGGCCCTGTTAGTGGACCGTCGCTCCTGTATCTGTATACGCTTAAAAGTATCAACAGTACATGTAGTATAATCGTAGAATAAGCACGTGGGTAAAAGTACTGAGAAGTTCAGTAAGTAATTAAAGTAATTAAAGTAATATAACTTTTATTTTAATGATACTATAAAACTTCCATTTTAGTCAGTATCACAGGAGCGAAGTTGACAAATTAGTACAGCCACGAGCAAAAATTAACACTTGCACTTCGATTTTGCTTTATTAACAACGTATCGTCGAATCGTCAAAAGAAGCGCTTGGAATAAAATCAATCTCGCTCGGTTTACTGTATCGAAAATTTGTTCAAGAATGGTGAAAAACACTAAGACAAAGAATGCTTTCTACTTCTTCATGCTCGATTGGAAGGATCAACAACGAACTCCAGGTAAAAGTTTGAAAGAAGTTAGTGCAGATCCTAGATGCAGCGAAGAATGGAAGAGCCTTCCATTGATACGCAGAGATTGAGCAAAATACAGGATGAAGAAAGATTCGATAAAAAGAACTCGATCGGGCAAAGTTTGAGGGAGGTTAGGCTGCAAGAATGTCGGGAGGAAGAGTTTCGACAAAATATGTTGCAGTACATATCTTCTGTTGTATCGTTAGGATTAAAGCATAACAATTTGAGGAACCTCAAATTCCTATTTATACATGTGAATTGGTTCTATATAAAAGAGATAGGAATTAACAAATTCGAGTACGGCCCAGCTGAGTTTGCAGTCGCAGAGTTTAGTCTAAAGAATGGAATAGAGAACGTATACCATGAAATATTGAGAATACCGATACCGTTAGGATGGAAGGGGGACGCGATTAAAATTAGTGAAGAGACACACCAAATACCTATAAATTTTTCAGAAGGTGAAAGTAACTTTCATCTTATGTATACGAAATTGGTCAAACTTTTAGAATCTAACAAAACTGGAAACAAATTTCCTCCTTTGTTCACTATAAAGAGTACGACGGATGCTGTCAACTCGTTGCTACTTATGATGACTGAAGCTGCTAATCGATCTGTCGATGATTTTCAAGTTTATTCATTAGAAGCGTTGTTCGCGGAATTGCGAAGTTCCGTTGTTGAAGCGAGGGATGGCCAGAGTATCCCGCTTGTCGTTGCTGAGATTGAATTTGGGAAAGATGTATTTGCCTTCATACGTGGTGCTGAATGTAATTTTCACAAATTACTGGACAATACATCCCAGTACTGCAGCAAGTCCGTAGTTACGCGATGGGGATATACCATTTGCGACTATTGTTGTCAATATATGGATATAGACATGATCGAAGGTGTTCATTGTCCGATTTCACTATTAGATCATCAGCAGTCAAAGGCCAATGATATTGACGTAGTAAGTACGTCCATGGAGCGTTTGAGCACCGAGCACGGTAACCAGGTAAATGTTCTTGAAACGAACGGTGTATCTCGCGACCACAAGATGAGAGTATCTGAAAGAACAGATGCAGAAGAGATACGCAGACGCGTGAGATGTAAGCCGCTGAAAATAATTGACCATAGTAAGGTTGCTGAAAGTAATATCTCGAACTCTACACACTTAGAACGACCCTTGCGGTTGCCAAAAACGAAACCAATCTCTGTGATGTTGGAAGAAAATGTCCATCCGTTAAACGAAGTCAGGTTTCCGTCGATGGGAAGGGGAATTAGGATTAAAGAGTCAATAATAAAAATTCAGTCTCCAGGAGAAAGTCACGCCTGTCAAACATCAAGTTTTTGACAAGACAGAAAGAAGTAATTATTGTTTGTTTTATATAAGGCTGTATTTGTTAATTTTTTACTTACATACAATGTATAAGTAACAAGCCTTCTATATGAATAAAGTATTACTTTCTAACTTTTTTATTTCATGTCTATTTTTAGTTTTACTCATAAAACTCATTTTACTATATTAACGAGCATACAAATGTTCGCCGCCATAAATAAAATATTAAAATCGAAGAATCGCACGAAAAGAAACAGTTGGAACAAACACAAGATATTTGATTTAGTGTTATTTAAAAATGATGTACACTTAATAGTTTAGTGAAATGATGTTACATTTTTACATTAAATTGAGAAGAAAGTAAATTAAAAATAGTGCCTGGATTTTGAAATTTTATACATCAGTAATAAGAAATACTCAAAAGATAATAAGAGAAATATTCATGATTAACGCATGGGAAACCTCTGAATAAGTTGAAAGTGTAGTAGATATTCTTAAAACACAATGTTTGAATGAGAACAAGAAAGTAGTTAAATGATTTTAACAATTATTTTATCGTATTCTAATTAAAATATGTCTTTTAGATCGAGTAACTATACAGTAAAATAAGGAATTGCACTATATTTAAAAACCGTATTATTCTTTGCGGAGATTTTACAGCCAGAACAACTTTAAGAACACGATTTTGTACGAACAGTTTCTCTATTTTTTTTGCTTTTGCTATGAATTGCTGCTGTAGAAGAGCTAAAACTATTTAAATGTCTAAGTAACCAAACTTTCATAGGAGTTGATATAATCTTTAACACTACAATAATTGATACAATACTTCGTGTGATTGGTATTGTACAATGTTTCATACAATAATTGATGTAAAAATTGATACTGTTTCAGTTAATGATTAATTCAATATTTAATATAATATTCCATTTAATAGTTGATATAATATTTGGTAAAATAATTGATATAATGTTCCTTAGAATAGGTGATCTATAAATTGACATTAATTCCTACAATTTTTATTTAATAATTCAAATAACGTATAATATATAATACAATATTTCATATAACAAGTGATACATTAATTTCTACAATATATTTCATACAATAATTAATATAACGGTTGATCTAATAATTGATGTATATAATTTTCGAATATTATCATATCCAATAAACAGACTGCACACTTGAATTTTCAATAAGTGCCTAAACAATAAATGTTTTTAAAATTAATAGAAAACAGCAAAAATGGTGGCTATTCTAAAGGAAACTAAAGCGTACAATTCTTATTTTATAATTAAGACAGTTATATAATAATTAATATTACTATTAACCACGTCAGAGAAATACATGGTGCAGTTCAAGACATTCACATATAATCGACATTCCAAATGAAATAAATAACGCGAAGCGTCACACAGTGGCTTCTAAAGACACAGCGCTGCAGCTCACACATCTCCGAAGTACCTACCGCTCCTCAAGAGGAACTTAATGACTAGACTGCGGATTTTACGGAATTATAAGAGAATTGAGTGTGCAGAAATGATAAATGCTGTGTATAAGGTATTAAACAATTCAGAATATCAAAAGCTGAATGGATATTTCAATGTTTAAATCATCAAATAAATATTTATGTAAAACACATCTTTTAAATCGGTATTATAAATGTTTTATCTTGCGTAAAGATCTGCAGTCTAACAACGAGAAATTGATCTGTCGACGTACGATAATGAGTATAAGAGGAGTAAACCTTGCATTCTTATTCTCTTTCTGTCTGCAACGTTGTTCAGTTGATCGCAACAGTTCTTGACGTACTGTATACTGAATGCTGATTCACTCAAATTGACTGTTTTAAGTCTCAGTAGGGACAGAACAAATTCTTTGAGCCACCGGTGCGTTGCAACATTCTGGGCGCTCTCCATGTAACAATCCACTACAATGGTTGGCATCAAGCAGAAAACTGATGGTTTCGACAGTTATATTAGCCAGATCTGTAAATCTCTAGAGTAAGACCATTCTTCCCAACATGGCATGTGTGTCTATATTATACAATCGAACAGAAAACGTTCTGTCATTTTTTACAATATCTACTATGTTATTCTGATAGAGTTCCTCATGCTAGAAACAAATCTGGAAGCATAGTTATTCTGCCACGCATCGTTTCTGAAAAATAGATGTCTTTGTAAAAATTAATGATTTTCGAGAAAAATAAGGTATTACATGAAAAATGCTGACAGCGTGAGGAAATTCATTTTTAATCAAAAGATAGAGGAGACTTGGCACAATACATCCATGTAAATCACTATCTATTTTCGTATTTTATGTAAAACACATCTTTTAAATCGGTATTATAAATGTTTTATCTTGCGTAAAGATCTGCAGTCTAACAACGAGAAATTGATCTGTCGACGTACGATAATGAGTATAAGAGGAGTAAACCTTGCATTCTTATTCTCTTTCTGTCTGCAACGTTGTTCAGTTGATCGCAACAGTTCTTGACGTACTGTATACTGAATGCTGATTCACTCAAATTGACTGTTTTAAGTCTCAGTAGGGACAGAACAAATTCTTTGAGCCACCGGTGCGTTGCAACATTCTGGGCGCTCTCCATGTAACAATCCACTACAATGGTTGGCATCAAGCAGAAAACTGATGGTTTCGACAGTTATATTAGCCAGATCTGTAAATCTCTAGAGTAAGACCATTCTTCCCAACATGGCATGTGTGTCTATATTATACAATCGAACAGAAAACGTTCTGTCATTTTTTACAATATCTACTATGTTATTCTGATAGAGTTCCTCATGCTAGAAACAAATCTGGAAGCATAGTTATTCTGCCACGCATCGTTTCTGAAAAATAGATGTCTTTGTAAAAATTAATGATTTTCGAGAAAAATAAGGTATTACATGAAAAATGCTGACAGCGTGAGGAAATTCATTTTTAATCAAAAGATAGAGGAGACTTGGCACAATACATCCATGTAAATCACTATCTATTTTCGTACCTTTTATTATGGTAAATAATTGTTAAAATTTGAAAAGAGTTGACGCGAGTATTTTACATGTATTTCAGTATAGCAGATAAAGAAACCACGTACGAAAACACGTAATACTTCACTTGTTTCGAAAATCAAATTGGGCATCCAATAATCCAGATTCTTTGCTTAACAAAGGATTTTATTGTGAATGAGATTGTTTTTATTGAATGATTGTATGTGTTTGCATAAGAATAGTGAAGTATAAGTGCAACATCTGGATAAACGAAAGGAGGGGTAAGAGGCAAGTACGTTATGATTTCTTATCCACATATCCAGCTGCGCGAAACTTTTTTATTTTTTTTTATGCAAAGACAAAAAGTAAAGAACTATTACAATCGACAAATCTTTCACCATACACGCGTACCACTTTCCTCATAACTTTATGACATTCACCATAAATGATAACCATTTCCACTTTCTCTGCTACTGTGTAACGCATAACTTGAAAATTGAACACTCAGATTAAATATTACGAAGCTGTACTCCAATCGACACAACGAACCACTTGTTACTCACTACGTGGAATTGGTAGAGATATATTAGGAGATGTCCTACGGAGACCTACGTTCCCATTACGTTTCGTCGACGTTACGCTGCCATTACGTGTAGATAGACTTTTACTTCTTTTGAATTTTGGGAAACTAACACATACACATAGCTGGCTCAATTTCATAGTTACTAGCTGTACTTAACGACCTCATATTTGTGCACAATTTTTGATACAATATTATTTCTTTATTATTAATGTTTTGCTGTTTATTATTTTATAATATTATTACAAAGTTTTGTTCTAAGTATAAATTGTTGTATTGTAAGTTATTATTATAATTAATTAATATTTGACTACTATAGATTCTATCCATTACTACTTTATACATTTGATCACAATTAAATTAACATATTTTTAGTTTTTTATTATAATGAAGTATGTATTCCTGTAGACGACAACGCAAATTTTATCTGTTGAAACTAAATAATTTGTCGCATAACGAATAACATATTAATAAACGCATTATTAAAAAATATTCAGACTCTTTATATTTATCCATATTTCTTAATTACATTTCTTCAACTTTAGATAGTGTTTACAAATGTACATTCAGTAAGGCGTAGCAGAGCTACTCAGCATAGGCTTTGGCGGGCAAGGGCAGCCTCGGTGCCTTCGATTGCCCGAGGGCATTCAGAAGTGGGGACCGGCCTTCGTGGTTCAGATAAGATAAGCCAGGCGCTCATGAGGAATTATTATATTCATGCAAACGGCAGGGAAACCGATTTCTCAATTAGAATACAATAATTAACTAAAAGACTTGGTGTCCTTGTTGGACCTCGTTGGTCACTTGAACACATTAAATGTCAGGCTACAAGGCAAAAAGAAAACAATAATTGATTTATTTCACGCTATACACGCTTTTAAGATGAAATTAGATCCTTGGGAAAAAAATTTACAATCCGGGAGTACAGTCCATTTTCCTAAATTAGGATCACTATGTGCTGATAATACTTACGAACACTACCCGACCGTACTTCGTGACCGTCACGATGAATTTACCGATTTTGCGATATTTTAACAATGGAAAATGATTTTGATTTAATATCTTCTCCAGTTAATTCCATCTTTTTAAATCCATCTTTAGTTAATTATGAGAACGTATCCCTACATTTGCGAACGGAGTTAGATTTAAGATGCGACGGAGTTCTGAAATTTCAATACGAGTAAAATTTGCACAACTTACTAGATTTCTACAGGGTGTTACCGCGAGATCAGTATCCGCAAATACGTACAAAAATGCCGCAAAAATTTTATGTGTTCGGCTTAACTTATTCGTGTGAACAATTATTTTCTATAATGAAAAGGACGAAATCTGTTATTAGGAATTCATTACCACACTAAATGTTCATTAATAGTTCACTCATGTGAAACGTTCGTTTCAAATATAAAACACACACATGTATAAATTATATTGTATTTTTGCGAATAATATGAATTTTACTCATCTAAAAAATAATTTGTACTTCATATGCGCCCGCGGTAACGAGATACTCTGTCCGTACGGACAAAGCCTGAGCAGCTCTGGCGTAGAGTATACTTCGAAATATTAATTATTATTCTAAAATCATTACGATCAATCAGAAATTTTGAACAGGAAACGGAAAAGTTAGAATATTTCGTTCGACGTGCGATTAGTTATTTCCAATCCTGAAAAAGGAAAATCTTATCGGCAAATCGGTGCTCTTTTAAAAAGGGAAAGTACTGCGGTAGACTTTATAAGAAGGTACAATTGTGAAGATCCGATAGAGTAAATTCCTCAAAAGGGATGGCCAAAGATCCTTGATCGAAATAAACGGAATATTGTGAGGAGAATAAAAAATTGTCCTGATTTAAGTGTTCTATGTTAATGCTGAATTATTTGAAGAGTCAGGAAAGAAAGTTCATCCACATACGATATGTCGAGTGTTAAAGGAATGTGGACATGATATACACTACAGTGACACGCAAAAAGCCATGTAAATGAGGCGAAGACAAAGAACAATCCTGGTGGAGCGATGTTGTTTTTGCCGATGAAAGAAAATTCAATTTATTTGAACTTGAATGGCGAAAAATATTGTAGTTGTCATAAGCGGAATCAAGAACTCAATTTTACAACAATTAAACACAGTGGTGGAAGTATCATGGTGTGGGGTTGTATTGCGCCGAAAGCAGTTGGAGTTGGTTTTTATAAATTTAGTTAGGGATATTAATAAGTCCTTAGACATTTTAAAACAAAATTTAAAAAAAAGTGTTACGACAATGGACACTGAAAACACATTTACATTTTATTAAGATAATAATGACCCGAAACATAAAGTCAGGATAGTTCAGAAACATCTATTATATACATAAAGTCAGGATAGTTCAGAAACATCTATTATACACATAATTGCACTCGCGTGTTACATCCACCACTACAATCACCGGAGTTAAATCCAATTGAAAACTTGTGAGATTATCTGAACCGGAAGGTTCGACATGCAGCAAGTACGTCGAAGGAAGAAGTAAAACAAAGCTTATTAGAAGAATGAAAGTATGTCACGTAAAATTATTGTCAATGTTCCGTTCGACGGAACAAACTAGAAAGTGGAGAGTTGGGATAGTTTATGGCGAGTACGTACGGGAAGGATATTTTTTAGGATTTAAGTTACTTTTTATTTTCATAACATTTTCCTTAGCAGCATGTTATGTAGTATCTTCTCTGTTTTACTTTTATTCGATAGTCGACCTTGCCATAAATTAAAGTTCTGAAGGGTCTTAAGCAATCGTCCGGCTTAACGGTCCGTCATGCGGCGACCACTTGGACGAATTTTACGCATTCGTCCAGTCCCTTCGAAGGTTCCACATATTTGGGAGACCTCAAGTCCCACTCCGCTACGTAATAGGAGGGATTTTGTAAAAACATGCGAAACGCTTGACGAAGAACAAGGCGAACCAATGGCAAGATCAACTATCCCCAAAAAACAGCGTCCAAACTAATGAAGGGCGACATAGGTTGGACAAAGAGCTGAAGACACAAGATAAGCGTTTGTGCTTTGATCGAAGTTAGTTTTTCGACATCGAGCTCTCGACAACGAACTTTCGACAACGAGTTTCCGCGTCGAGCATACATAAGACGCTCATTTGTGTCTTAACATTCGAAGACAATCATTCATGTCGAGCATTCGCGACAATCATTCGCGTCGAGGTTTTCGAGAACATTCGCGTCGAGAATATTAATTTGGCATGCATCAGGTGAACAAGCGACGCACCAGTCAAATTATAACTAACATTAGAACATGTAACTAAACAAAACGGTTATCCGAAGAAATATTAACATTTGAAAAATTCATATAATATATATGTATTTTGTATGTAAAATCATCGTAAAAAATTAAATGTCCAAATATATTCGCAACGCGCAAATAATACATTTCCTAATATATTATTTGTTATACGACAAATTATTTAGTTTAAATAGATAAAATTTACATTGTCGTCTAGAAGAATACATGCTTTATTATAATAAAAAACAAAAAATACGGTAACTTAAATGTACAGAATAGTAATGGATAGAATACTGTAGTAGTGTTCGAATATTAACAAGAGTCACTGTACATTGTTGCATTATTAATTGTTCTATAAATTGTTTCGAAGTTTTTTAATAATTATTTGTTTATTAAATACGATATTACGGTGTACGTTAAATACTGTAAATGTAATTTTTGTTTTATGAATACTGTTAAAAATTCGAGTAAGACAGAGGGATCCGCATGAGTTCTATGCACCTCCGCATAGTATATTGAGCGAAGCAGGAGATTATTTCCAGGTGGAATTAACGAATTTAATTCCCCGAAAATAGAAGTAATTACGTGTGTTCGCGATAATTTAAAATAAAAGACACGTTAAGCCTATTGTTTTGTTAATAATCTTCTTGTAGCTCGCGGCCTATTTCTTACAGGCGCGAGCCATTACTTACACGGACGAGTATATGCCTGGGTTATGAGTGCAAGAGAGAGAAGTAGTTTTGTATATATTTCCTTCCGTTATCTATCATTGTCTGAGGGATTCTTTTTATCACTCTAAAAATTTTTCCCTCTGTTATATTTACATTACGAGATGTTCGATCTTGTTGGTACAAACTTAGCGACTTTAAATTAATTCTATAACGATATGTTAAGTATGTCTCAGAGATCCCAGGAGTAGGGGCAAGAGATAGGTGAAATGACTGTAGTCGTGTTTTTTTTCTTATGTTTTCATCAAANTTTGGAGTCAATAAAAATATTTTATACAAAAAAAAGAGAGAGAAGTAGCTATTAGATAGAGAGCGATGTATCGGCAATTACACAGCGAGCGGTTTACCTATTATTATTCGTGGGGTATCGTCGTTTGCGAAGGTTCTAGCAAGACATTCCAATCCGATTAAGACATAAAGAAATTCCGTCTGGCTTCCGGATTTAAATCAGCTGATTGCTGAAATACTGAGGGATCTCAATTCGTGTCAGGATAGATCGACATTCGATATTTTGCATTGAGAGGAACTCTCTCACACTTTGACCCCGTATCGGAGCGATATTCAAAGGTGTTCCTTCAAATATCGCTTGAATGCAAGTTCGCTGGTCGAGCAGTGCATTTTTATGGGGACCGTTTAAAGTCGGGAACCGTTTGCCATTTCGGTGACAAAAGCTGCATTTTGTCACGGGGCGTCGTAATGAATCAAAAATAGGAGTTAAAAAAAGCTACAGAGGGGAGTAGTTCGCTATCTCTGTTCTAAAAAAATAGGTAGATTGGACTTCGTTCCCGGGAAACCATTTTTTCCAGTAGAAATTAATTTCGATCGTATTCACGTATGAAATAGCTTGTAAAAAAAAAGACAATTTCGAATTTAGGAGTTCATTTGTTGAAGAGTCAAGTAGTAAAAGTAATTTTTGGACTTACCTTCTATCCTTTAGCACAGGCATGCCAAGGGCATGTCCAACGGTTTGAGCGGAGCCTAAATGGGGAATACGTTCCGGACGGTTAATAGTATGCGAAATGCACGCGCGTAATATATGTATCTAAATCTAAATAGTGTGAGGAGTCTTCGAGTCTCTTTCCGTATTGTCTCGATAACTACTACTCAATTGTCTTTGCACCTAATTTTGAGTAACATTTATTTATTGATTTATTTAAAGGAAATATAAGAAATATTAAAATCTACGTTGTTCTTCGAGAATAAATTTCCCAGCGATTGGACATTTAAGGTGATGGGTGCGTTTACTAAGATATTTTATCATTTACAATAATATAACATGAAGTAAATGTTTAATCAAGCACTAGATCAGATCGTTTCTTCTCAAGGAAGATACTATATCAAAATCTCGTTTACATCGTATATATATCGGATACTTGCCATAATATTTTCTACAAAATTTGTTTTATAATTGTACACAGATTTCCTTTACGTGGTTGCTAATATTTGAAATTCATGTATACACTGTTTTCAATAATACGATACACAATATCGAAATATATTTTCAACGTCTTTACAATTATATTTATTTGTATGGAGCTCCAGCTACACGCAAAAGCCCGGTATTCATCTGAGCACGAATGCGAACGAGGCAAGGCGAGTCCGAACAAATGCCTCGTTTTGTCTCGTTTGTAAAATTTTTCTTCGCGAACGAAGTCTGCCGAGGCAACGAACGAGACAGTGATCCACAGCGAACGTAATGAACGATGATCCAGCGAGATAGGCAAGGTACGTGGAACGTACACGAATGCCGTCCATACGTAACCAAATTTTTCTTTGAAGTACCGACTCCGATCGGCTCGGATCCCGAATGCCTCTGGCCTCAGTCTGTGCGGCGAACAGCCGAATGCAGTTTGCCGCGCCTCGGTTACACGTCCACATATGTATGCTCGTTCGGCCTCGCCTTGCCTCGTTCGCATTCGTGCTCAGATGAATACCCGGCTAAATATTCACTATCTTTACTTATATGACGACACGGCCTCACGGACTGCCGTACCTTACGACTACTGCGTGAAGTGAGAAGAACGATTAGAGTGGGGAGGAAAGAGTTGGACATGCTTACCGTTTAGCATCACATTAGTTCAATGTCAGAATTATTTTGAAAGCTTTCAATTGATCACAAGATTTATAAAATGGAGGTACCGCAAAATCCCTTTGGATTGCGTGTATATTTTACCGCCGTAAGCTTTCATAAGATTGGAGGAAATAGTTCCGCGCTATACATATCTGAAGGTGACCTTGATTCTGGAAAAAACGGTTGATTACAAACTTGGTACACTTGTGTGGTAAACTGGTAACTTACAGCTCTCCTTGAACCATGTTATTTTAACTTAAATAAACTCCGGATGGAACGTTCAGCAGTAAAATAATCTAACCTGACCACGCTTCGTGGACCACCCTGTATATGAGACATTAATATGTATCAATGCGCCGGATAATCTCCGGCAAGCGAGAGTCAACTTGCTGATAGTGAAGGAAGGCGAGGGGCATTCTCGAGTGACTCTGAAGTCAGAGGTTCGTCGAGCACGTGTGAAGACTGAGTGCGTAGCGTGCACGAGGCGTGTTTAGAAAGAAGAAAATCGACGAGTACGAAGTAAGTGCGCGCGTACACGTTTCAATTAAGTTTTCTAGATATATTTTCGGGCAAGAGTTCAGATTAGTACCTAAGCAAGCTTTTTACATGAAACACACGTATTTCTATTAATTTTGACAATGAACATGAATATGACAATCATTTTTGGTGGAATTCGATTCTTTTTAATCTACTATTAGATGATAATTACCAAGAACTACTACACGATCACGCTGGCTTACATAAATATATAAACATAATAGTTATCACATTATGTACATGCAACCATTTAACACATAAATCATTAATTTTTCTTTCAAGTAATTCGTATCTTAAAACGTTAATTGAAATCGATATATGATGAGATACCTTGGGAAGAGATAGAGTTTTGTTTAGATAGTTACGTTTCCTCACACATGGAACTAAAAATACATTTATGTTATCCAGCTGTATATGCAAAAACAAAGTGTTTGATTATTTGGAGAATTGGGCAGAAATTCTCGGAAACGAAGAAGAATTCACTCATCTCTCAAAAGACAAACGGTAGGAAATTGTTACAAAAATAATTCATGCTTTCTGGAACGCTTCAGACTTTAGCCTAGCCAGACGGTCGGTCGTGTATGTGTATGCACGTAGCGTGAAAGTGATAAACGTATGATTCATAAGACAGAAGCCGAATTCAATAGACTTATATATAGGGTGTCCCACGTAATACTATTCACGACTTTTCAAATACTGGCTATTCTGAAACAAAATATTTTCAAACAAAAGTAGATCGGTTTCCAATTGTAAGAAGGTCAGGAATTTATCAGTCAAAACTTTAAACGTTTTATTGAATATGTCTATATTTCTGCACGACT
This sequence comes from Ceratina calcarata, assembly GCF_001652005.2. Lineage (NCBI taxonomy): Eukaryota > Metazoa > Arthropoda > Insecta > Hymenoptera > Apidae > Ceratina > Ceratina calcarata. The sequence continues at coordinate 5,296 of NW_017176191.1, read as the reverse complement.
TCGGAAAATTCAAGGGAAGAAATACACGGTGTGTCACGTTCGACAGTCCACTAAAAAGTGACTGCTCAGTTATCCTTCGGTCCTTCGGTCCTTCGGTCCTTTCTTTCAATACGTTCTACGCAACACTTTTCCTAACGGACCGGACCCTCTGCGTCGTTATCGGGCCTTTCTCCGAACGCTCAAGTCCCAACGTATACACATCTGTTTTCCATCCGCTTGCGCCTTCGTGGCCTACGTGCTATTTACTCTTACATTCGGCTTTCCTGCAATTATGCTTGTCCTCAAGCACAATCTCTGTTTCATTTAATTTTTCTCTGGTTGCTGTAACAAATAAACAGAAGAACACATTTCTAAATAACAATCCATTAATTTGCTCAGCCGACATTGTGCAGCTTCCAGTGTCAATCAAAGTTTCTCAAATTCTTCTGTTCTTCCACTGGATAGCACCTTATTATTCAATTTGCTGTAATGTTTAACGGATCTCACACCGTTACTTTTATTTTGGTATAATCTGATGGATCGCACACCATCAACACAACATATCAACGACTAGTAGATCGAACACTACTAGCCCAGCAACTAATTTTTTTTTTGTAGTGGTCAACTACTAACTACCATTTTCATGTTGTTTAAGAATATTGGCCACCTGCCAACTATTCTTGTCATTGTTCAATAGATCACACACTATGAACTCAGTTTGTAATAATACGATAGATCAAACACTACCGTTTCAAATTTAATAGTCCAATAGATCAAACACTATTGACTTATTCCTTTAT
>NW_017176191.1:0-2004 GCF_001652005.2 Ceratina calcarata | reverse complement strand
TATTTAACTCCCCTTCAACAATCAACATTTAACATCCCTAAATTGCTTACTATCATGCTGTTGTCAACCGTTTTCATTCCACAACTGCAATCCACGGTTTCAACCGTTCAACCGCTGCAACTGTTTAACTATGCTTACATCCCTCTCGTAAATCTTCAACTTCGTAACGATCATTCCCTAAGACCCTCGATATCCTAAATGGGCCTTTAAATTTCGGACGAAGTTTCTTACTTTCTCCAGTGGCGTATTCACTGGTAATTTCCACCATGACCAACTCTCCTTCTTTATACTGTTTGGCCTCTCTTCGCGCTCTATCATATCGCTCTTTCTGTTGCCGCTGATCCTCACGTATATGATTCTTTACTCGTTCTCGTAACTTTCCCAAATCAAGCCGCTGCAAATCTGTTTGCACCTCCTGCAAAATCCGAGCTTCTGCCGTTGTTCGAGCTTTATAACCAAGCAATGCTTCTGTTGGCGAAATTCCTATTCCCTTATTGTGAATCGTATTAATCGCACTTTGAATCTGCTTAATGTACTCATCCCAACACCCCGATTCCTTTCCTGCTACCCTCGCTGACAATGAAGAAACAATCGTCCGATTGTATCGTTCGCATTGTCCATTGGCTCGTGGTGTTGCCACTGCATTCAATGTATGGCGAATAGCGTATGTTTCACAAAATAATTTAAATGTTCTCGACGTGAATGCAGTGCCCCGATCACTAATTATACGCGCTGGCACTCCAAAAAGATGTGCCAAATTTAATAATATCTTTACTACCTGCTTTGCCTTAGTGTCTCTCACTGGTTCGATGACAACAAATTTCGTGAACCCATCAACCAGCACCAGTAAATATTTATTTTTCCGCGCACTAGTTTCGAAAGGTCCCACGTGATCTATATGCACCGTGTGAAACGGTATCGGAATCTTTTCTATCGGATGCAGCATTCCCTGTTTGTAACCCGGCGTCCGCTTATAATATGTACAATTCAAGCATGCCGATATATATTTCTTCACAAATGTTGCAACCAATGCACCGCAAATCAATAGTTTTCTCTTATTCGTCTCAATGTCTTTTCTAAACCTAGATGACCCGCATCATTATGACATAAACGACAGATTTGAAAACGTGCCGCTCGTGGCACAGCCCACGCCGTTCGTCCGTCTTCCAACCGTCGATAAACCTTGCTATTCCTTAATACATAATTATCAAAATATTGTTTTGTTTCAGCATTACGTACATTCTCTAACAGTATCTGTCGAATTCGATTTAATTGTTCGTCCTGCAGTTGCACAGCCAAAATCCAATCCGCCTCAGTAATATCCACTGGACACACCTCCGTCGTGTTCACCGGGTTTCGGCTCAGTGCATCAACATGCTGCATTCTCGTTCCAGCACGATATTCGACTTCAAATGAAAAATCTTGAACTTCCAGCCACCACCGACTAATTCGTGGTATCAGATCCTTCTTTGTAAAAGTAGTACGTAACGCGTTACAATCTGTAACCACTTTAAACTGTAGTCCAAGTAGATACACTCGAAAATATCGTAACGCCAGTACTACAGCCATCGTTTCCAACTCATAGGAATGATACTTTTGCTGCTCATACGTGGTCTGCTTGCTGAAATACGCGACTACACGCGCATCATTATTTGCTGTGAACTGCAACAGCATTGCCCCAAATCCCATTGCACTAGCGTCTGTATGTAACTGAGTCCGCAATGTTCTATCAAATATCATTATATGTTTCACAAAATAATTTAAATGTTCTCGACGTGAATGCAGTGCCCCGATCACTAATTATACGCGCTGGCACTCCAAAAAGATGTGCCAAATTTAATAATATCTTTACTACCTGCTTTGCCTTAGTGTCTCTCACTGGTTCGATGACAACAAATTTCGTGAACCCATCAACCAGCACCAGTAAATATTTATTTTTCCGCGCACTAGTTTCGAAAGGTCCCACGTGATCTATATGCACCGTGTGAAACGGTATCGGAATCT
>NW_017176190.1:0-200 GCF_001652005.2 Ceratina calcarata | reverse complement strand
TATATTGAAGTGACATCTTCACCAAGAATATGGATCGAGGCAGCAAGATTCAGCAGACATGAGACAATTCCTAATTGCCAATGGAACCGTGCCAGAGTTGACTGAAGCGTATTACCATCAAAGACCTGCAAGAGAAAATGTCATCAATGGTAGTAAAACCTTCCGCTCAATCAATACTGGGCATCTACCGAAGGATACAG
>NW_017176189.1:0-200 GCF_001652005.2 Ceratina calcarata | reverse complement strand
TAATATTTAACGAGTTATTGACGAAAAATGAAAAAACAGTTTTTTGCAAATTACTTGTTAACTATTGACGCTAACGAAAAATTTTTACATGGAAATTGTAGGTCTCGTCGTCCTCTACAAGAAAGGTCTAATGCAATTTTTCCGTAAGTCCAACGGTTTATAAGTTATTGGCAAAAAACGAAAATTTCGCAAAATTTGAA
>NW_017176188.1:0-200 GCF_001652005.2 Ceratina calcarata | reverse complement strand
GAATCGAATTATACGACCAAAAAACCGGTGGAAATAGGTTCCCTGCGAATCTAGAATCAGCAACCGAAATAACAGAAATTACCGAGAAAATACAACGACATTTGGCGACTCACAGACAGCAGATACGAAACCAATACGGAAAAACTTGAAGAATACCGTTCAACAACTACACAACCAACCCTACCACCGCGAGATCGGTG
>NW_017176187.1:0-200 GCF_001652005.2 Ceratina calcarata | reverse complement strand
GAGCATACTCTGAGCCCGTCCGATAGAAGAGTGAGTACACATATTTTTTTTTAACCCTTTGCACTCGAGGCCTTTTGCGTTCGACCGAACCAGCAACTCGAGACGATTTCGGCTATATTAGAGAATAATTTTAGAGGTACTTCAGATCATTTTATACCCAAAAGAACGTATACAAATAATAAAATTTTACCAATTTTTTC
>NW_017176186.1:0-200 GCF_001652005.2 Ceratina calcarata | reverse complement strand
GCGTCGTCTTGCCCTAATCCAAAACGAGAAAAGGGTTCATATTATACTTGTGGGTAAATGGAGGACAATTATAAGGACTGTCCCGAATCCAAGCGAGACAAGAGCGGAACGATGGCTGTTGTTGATTTGTCAGAAGAACCACAGTAGCCATCGATTCAGCATAAGGAGAGAGTACCGCCCAGAACTCCGTTGACGGAAGT
>NW_017176184.1:0-200 GCF_001652005.2 Ceratina calcarata | reverse complement strand
CCCTCTGCACTAATATCGAAGTCACAACAAAGGTTGTTCTGGCAAATGGTCTGGGTGAATTGCGTGTGATTTAACTGAACATATGAAAACGATGTGAGGTTGTCGTGCAACATATTTATCCCATTATAGTCCTCTGTTTTTTGCCCGTCTGGAGAAGCTGCTATGTAGTTATGAGTCGTCGTCGTGTAGTCTCCTTCGGT
>NW_017176183.1:0-200 GCF_001652005.2 Ceratina calcarata | reverse complement strand
GAAACTATACAACATACCTATTTGCTGGTTGTTGAAAACGACCCAGCCCTGTGTTCGAGAAGTACTCAGGATAAATGGTTCCTCGTTAGGAAGGATCATAGAAAAGCGTATCATCGAAGTCCGGATGAGATTCTCCAGCAAAGAGATCGGTATCTACCACTTGGTAGGGTAATCTTCCGAATCGATCGCGAGACGTTCCT
>NW_017176182.1:0-200 GCF_001652005.2 Ceratina calcarata | reverse complement strand
GTCTTGTACATGCCGTAGCTTTTTTCATTTTCTGTCAGTTTTTATTCTCTGGTTTATTGCTCATTGGTGTCGGCGCCGATATATTCTATTTTTATCCTTTGTCCTGTTTATCCATTTTATATACCTTTCTTTAACGTTGTTCATATGTCTGTTTCTGTATTTTGTTCATACGGGAGGAGGGGGGGGGGGTTTCCCTTCTG
>NW_017176181.1:0-200 GCF_001652005.2 Ceratina calcarata | reverse complement strand
GGTGTGTTCTTGAGGCAGGCGCGTTTTGACTCGTTCTGCGCATGTAGCCCACTTTTGGCCATATTGTAATATGGCGACGTAATGTTTAAATTTAAAAACACGGCATAAATTGAACAATCGATAGAATATTGAAAAATGCCATCGCGTTTGGTAAAATCGTGTAGAAATCGGAGTGGGAACAAGATGAACACAGATATTCA
>NW_017176180.1:0-1033 GCF_001652005.2 Ceratina calcarata | reverse complement strand
TAAAAAAGCGACAAATGGCAAGGAATTTAGCCCTTTCACAGGGCTATAACAAGGTTATAGGTGTGCACGGAAGAGCATTACCATCAACCCGTCAACGGAGCTGGTTCTGTCATACCTGTGTAAGTTAAAAGAGATCAAGGGGAGCAGATAAACGCTCCGACAACAGAGGGAGTGTAGGCATTAAGACTATAAGGCGATTTACTCACTTAATAAGGTATATAAAGGAACAACACGCAACCTGTAAACTATATATAGGAAATAAACGAGTGCATTAATCTAGGTAAAAGTTGTTTCTGGTTCCTTTCATTCTCCTGCGTATCCTAGTACATCAAAACGAGAAATCAATCAAACTACCTACAGCGGAAACAATAAAGCATTCACAGTAGGTAAGTCAGCGGGCAATCAGGGTAGCCACTACAAGAATAATAGAGTTAAGGGAAAGGATACGGTCCTAAACGACAAAACGCTATTCACGTCGGTCCAAGAGTTATTAAACAGACCAATATTTACGGACGACCAGTACATATTACAGCAACTAGATAACGAGCAAAGGCCACAGAGGGAGAGTAAGGAAGTAGATAATAGGCGGCTTGCTCATCTAGAAATAAAAACAGCAGCAACAACTGAGGCACGTTAACCAAGAGAACAATGGACGGACAATCGGGATCGTATAGCACAATAGGAGGATGTGACATGCTGAAATGCGTTCAAATTAACTTAAGGAGGTCCAAGGCGGTCACGGGTGCACTTGTTTAATTTATGGCTAAAAATAAAATAGATGTGGCCATGATTCAGGAGCCTTGGACTCCGAAAGAAGATAGAATAGGGGGTCTTAATGCCATTGGCGAAGTTCTGTCAAAACAGCAAGAGGGGTTGGAGACAAGGGCATGCATAGCCGTCCGTAAAAGGGTCAAACTAGTGCTTCTGCCACAGTTCAATAATAGAGATCTTGACAACAGCAATGCTTGAACAAGCTTTGCCGAACGAACGGATAAACAGACTCATTATTGCATCATGGTACCTACCACATGAG
>NW_017176179.1:0-200 GCF_001652005.2 Ceratina calcarata | reverse complement strand
GGAAGGAACATGACGATCAGGATGTCTTTCTGCATATAACCGTTGGGCATGCATGCAGTTTCTCCCTGCTTCTCCGGAGATTAAAATCATTTCAACATTTCTGCTGTAGTGTACATGATGGATAAGCTTATTGTACTGATACCGGTGTCGTAGCTTGTTGTGCTGATACTGATTGTAAAGCGAGAATTTTCTGCGAAGAT
>NW_017176178.1:0-200 GCF_001652005.2 Ceratina calcarata | reverse complement strand
GACGGGTCCGGACCAGTGGACGCGAGCCTGGAGGAGACCTCCCTACGCTATTGATCTATTATTTTTAATTCAATACTTGGGCTGTTAATTTTTGGGGATTCTTCTTTTTTTTTAATAAATTGTGGTGTTTGGTTCTTTGGGATAGAAAACGTGAGTTTCATTTATTCAACCCGATTCTCAAATCCTCCGGCATTCCGTTA
>NW_017176177.1:0-200 GCF_001652005.2 Ceratina calcarata | reverse complement strand
TTTGCAGGTCAACCATAGTTCTTTCAGAAGATTTGTTGAAAGCATAGACATATAAAAATGTCTATGGTTGGAAGTGATATTCCTTTCTTTGTACAATGTAGTAGTATGAAGTTGCATATGATATGCACTGGACACATATCTATGGCCACGATCTTATAGATCTATAAGATCGTGTCTATGACTGGATATGAACAGCTTTA
>NW_017176176.1:0-200 GCF_001652005.2 Ceratina calcarata | reverse complement strand
AGAAGCTAACGCCGTCGAATATTTTGCGGGATATGTGCTCAAGAGATGCATTGCCAAATCCTGTTGCGAGCACTGTTCGATATGTTTCATCAGCGGTGTTTAAAGAACGGCGTTTTAAAATCAAAAGGAAGGTTTACGGAGATTTGTCGGCTTTATCGAATTAAATTTTAATGAAGCGTTAGATTTCGAATTGCTCGAGT
>NW_017176175.1:0-200 GCF_001652005.2 Ceratina calcarata | reverse complement strand
ATGTACAATATTACGGTTTACAAAAGAATAATAATAATATAATAATACTTTATTCATGGGCAGGAGCCCGATTATAATAATAAGTCAAAACAAAATGCATAGTAAAAATAAAAAAGGGGAAAGAAAAAAACATACATAAAGTTATAAATAAACGTAACAAGAAAAATTAACAAGAAAAATAAACCAGTGTTGTCAAAAGT
>NW_017176174.1:0-200 GCF_001652005.2 Ceratina calcarata | reverse complement strand
GGAGTCGTATAAAATTTTTTATCCTATTATATTATCATATTTATCATATTTTATTAGGTGTAACAATATCAATCTTTATTTACGAAGTTGAGATATTAGCATTTAAAAACATATTCAAAAATTCATGTTCGAGTAATTTTTAACACAGAAGATTCTCTTACCTCTTCCTTTTCGTATGAAGAGGGAATTAAAACTTATAC
>NW_017176173.1:0-200 GCF_001652005.2 Ceratina calcarata | reverse complement strand
TTCAATAAGATCGGTGTTAATTTATGATCGATCGAATAACACACGTTAGCCTCCGGTTTTTTTTTTATTCTGGGCATTTGCTTGGCCCAACACGCCTGTTTGAAGATTGAAGAGGTGCAGGGCTTAAGAGCATTGCTCGGCCTGAAATTATTAATTTAATCCGGGTTTCGAGAATTCGATTACGAATTCTCGGAAATATA
>NW_017176172.1:0-200 GCF_001652005.2 Ceratina calcarata | reverse complement strand
AGGAAGACTCGATTCCCCACTAAGCGGCGGAATCGACGAATATTCTTTCCCGTTTCAAAGATACTCTTCCTTTTTTGTCGTGTGATATAAATTTCCGAGAATTCGGACACGAATTCGGACACGAATTCTCGGTACACGTGTACTCGCGTCTACCTAACCGGCTAGACAGGCGGTGTTGATCAGCTTTTCTATTCGCGGTG
>NW_017176171.1:0-200 GCF_001652005.2 Ceratina calcarata | reverse complement strand
TTTCCGAGATTTTTCCAAGGGGTACCCCTTCAATTTCTTCCAATTTTTCGTTTTTGGCCAATAACTCCCAAACCATTAGATCTACGAAAAAATTGCATAGGACCTTTTTTGTAGAGGACGACGAGACCTACAATTTTCATGTAAGAGTTTTTCGCTAGCGTCAATAGTTAACGAGTAATTTGCAAAAAACTGTTTTTTCG
>NW_017176170.1:0-200 GCF_001652005.2 Ceratina calcarata | reverse complement strand
CCAAATTGAGTGCCGGTCACTGGTGACCCCCGTGGCATTCAACGTGTTAAGATCGCAATGAATGAAGGACTTTATAAGAGCAAATCATATTTTCAACAGTATCATAGGATCTCCAGATATCCTTGGTTTGAAAAAAAACTCGAAATAGGAAGAGTATTGCATCTGTTAAGGATGTATTGGCTATATAGTCAATCCCAAAA
>NW_017176169.1:0-1034 GCF_001652005.2 Ceratina calcarata | reverse complement strand
ACGAGCGATGGAATCCCGGAATGCAAATCCTCTGAGGAATATTAAATACATAGACGATATTCTATAGTAGCCACCTGGTAACTTATAGCCTCTACCACAAACAAGCTATTAATGCTTAATACGAATGTGTACATAAACCTATGTACCAATTAAACGTTATTGGAAGAACACGATAAAGGATAGCCGTATATATATTTGTTTAATGATGGATACACGGTTAATGACGAAAGTCTTCGATAAGACATAGACAAGTTCTTCGTATATCCTATCAGAAATACTTATAAAATACACGTGCATAAAAAATTCATATAAATAAAAAATAAAAAGGGATAAAAGCAAAGAGATATGAAGATATGTAAAACACGACAATAACACGAAAGATCATATTTTGTTAGAAAATGATTTATGCTTTAATAGTACCAACTCACATTTAAATAAATAAGTACGATATTATACAAAGTTCTCAATTTTTATTAAAATAACTTTGTATGGAAAGTACGTAATCTTTCGTGAACGATCACATGAAGAAAAAGAGAGTCGTAGAAATCACATTCTATAATTTAAATCCACAACTCGTGCGACGCGACAGTTTCATATTTATCTATTTTAATGTTTGCTATTGAAGCTTGTTTTGTCGCATCGTATATACGATACGTAAACTGCAATTGTACGTATAAGATTATGGCAGTCACTAATTGCAAGGATCTGTTTGGTACCTAAAATTCCTAAACAAAAAATGAAAAGATAATAAATCTCAATTTTTCTGCACATACGCCTATTCATATATTGAACAACATATGGTTAATGAATGGCACGGTTCTGGTATCGATAATTGGAATCGAGCAAATTTTTATGCACTCTATTGTATCCATTTTCTTCCTATCTGTAGGCTAATGAGAGATCGGACGAAGAGCATGGATGATCTCTAATTCGAAAAATTCTGGGACGAATAGATCTCCATAGTCCAGGCACTCAAATGATTTTTTTTTATCTCGTTTTAATGTCCTGTATAAAATTAAATATTATTTACGTAA
>NW_017176167.1:0-200 GCF_001652005.2 Ceratina calcarata | reverse complement strand
GCGCGTGGTGCGCATTGACGTGACTCATCGTGATTGGTGCGATCGATCCTCGCATTGATCGCGATGATTCTAGAGTTTCCATCTAGTGCGCCTTTATCCTAGAGTTTTCATGTGCGTGCGCCTTTGACGGTATATCCTAAAGGCTCTTTCTCAAACACCAATTCATTCCGAGTATTTTTGTATTGCAGTCGTCCAGTGAA
>NW_017176166.1:0-200 GCF_001652005.2 Ceratina calcarata | reverse complement strand
GGTTGAGAAACGATTCTGGATTTGAATCGAAACGATCGATGTCTCCGTGGAAAAGCGTATTGGACGATAGAATGGAAAGAGATGGAACATGGGACTTGACGATCCAGTAAACAACAGTGAGGAGAGAGACAAAAGGGATGAGTGGGGGTGAGTAGGAAGAAGCAATTTGATTTTAGATTTGATTGCATGAAATATTTATT
>NW_017176165.1:0-200 GCF_001652005.2 Ceratina calcarata | reverse complement strand
CTGTTTCGGTCGTTCCGGTTTTGTGTCGGCTGCTTTTTGTTTCCAGTCCTGGTCTTTCGTGGTTGCAGATTTTCTGTCTCTCCTTCTCTTTTCGATTTCCTTCGGCTTTTCCTTGTTTCTCGCGTTGGAGTCGTTTCGGTTCGGGGGTGCTCTTCCTTGTTCGTCCGCGTTTTTGTTTGTTTTGCTCGTTTGTTAGTGTT
>NW_017176164.1:0-200 GCF_001652005.2 Ceratina calcarata | reverse complement strand
TGCTCTAAAATCGTCAAGGTGTTCAGACACCGAAGCGATAGGCCTCGAGTTGAGAGACGCTTCAATGCGACATAATACCGTGTTAAATTCCTCGAAGGTAAGGGTATGGGAACCGATACAGCGTTTCAAATGGTATTTTAAACTACGTACCGCTGCTTCCCACAATCCGCCGAAATGCGGGGCTGCTGGTGGTAAGAAAT
>NW_017176163.1:0-200 GCF_001652005.2 Ceratina calcarata | reverse complement strand
GATCTTGATATTCCAACACCAGGAACAGAAATAATTTAGCCCGGTTCTGATTTACCGTTTAAAATACATTACTGAGATTCTGAAACATTCTGCGTATAAGACAAGAATCGTGTACTCTATCCTTTGGCTTGTTACTAAACCGAGATCTCTTTTGTCTTATTATTCATTTGAGATTTAAACAATGTCATCGTTAATATGAG
>NW_017176162.1:0-200 GCF_001652005.2 Ceratina calcarata | reverse complement strand
TCCAAATCTTGGTGATGGTGCTCGTATCGCTGTCTCGGCGCAGGAAAAAGCTGAGCTTCTCGCTGACCGTTTCGAGCAGGTCTTCACGGAGGCTAGCGCTGTTGCTTCGCCAGTCCAGGCGGAGGTCGATCAATTCATTAATCAACTACACACTGTAAAAGATGATCACTGGGATCCCCTTGGGGATCTCGCTCCTTATG
>NW_017176161.1:0-200 GCF_001652005.2 Ceratina calcarata | reverse complement strand
TGCGATATGGAACCAATTATCAGGATGCACTATAGACTGAATTTCGCTAACCCTACTAGCTTACCTCTCCCAAACGTTTTTAGTAGATGGGGAGGTGTTTTGATCCAATGTAACGTGATCGTTGAAGCAGACCAACATCTGATTCGTTTAAATTCAAATTGGCGCAATGCTTTACTAACTTCCTTGTACAATCGTATAAG
>NW_017176160.1:0-200 GCF_001652005.2 Ceratina calcarata | reverse complement strand
AAAATCCGTGTCGCACATATGTTGGCCTCCCCTTATCAGTGTTCACTCGGAAAACGGTCAACGAGTCAACTTCACGGAAGAGAATGCAATCCAGAGAGCTGTCCACCAAACACAACTTTGACCGCTTTTTTCCAATTGTGTGCTGCTGATAATTTTGCAAAAACGTTGCTATATCACGAAGTCCCGCATTATTATTTAAT
>NW_017176159.1:0-200 GCF_001652005.2 Ceratina calcarata | reverse complement strand
TCGAGGGTCCAGAAGTCGAACGAGAAGAAAGACCGCTTCGAGGCCCCTGTTCCAAGGTTCCATTGAACTATCTCGAACCTTACTCGTTTTACCCGAGCCGAGGGTGTGTGCAGTACGCATCCGTTTTTCTCACCACCGCAGCATCTATATATACATCTCTCGGAGACGTTTGAACGAAGGGACGCCATTGATGTTCTCCG
>NW_017176158.1:0-1034 GCF_001652005.2 Ceratina calcarata | reverse complement strand
AAAAAGAACGTTCCATTAATAAATTATCATTATTTTAATTATAGTTTCTTCCGTCGATATCAAAAGAAATTTAAAGATAATCCCCACAATTCTATATCTTTCTAAAGATAATTTATTCATGTTTATCGTTGGAAGCTTTATTATTTTTGAGCCACGCCGTTGAAGCGAACGATATGCGAATGCATAATCACGATCAAAATCTGTATTCGATCGATATCCATAGGAAACAAGATAAGCGTCACGTCGAGGTTGTTCTCGTCGGGAGAACAGTGGCGAGCATCGGACACGTTCGAGCGTCGCATCGATTCGCTTAAACATCGACGATTACCTTTTCTTTCCGATCTGGTTAATCCGTCCCGACGCAGTTCAGTGCAATGCATTAAAACAACGACTAAAAGCGTAACGGCGTAAGCTTTTAGGCGTGAATGCTGATTATCGGTGAAAAGTAACATCTGCTTCTCGTCAGATACTCGTTTTTGCCGCTGATAATGTACGGTGGGCGTCTCTCTGTCAGTCTCTGTAGCCTGTCGACGTACTACCCCGTGCTTGGATCGTCCTGGCTCGAGGTTTACAGTGAATCGTGCGGTGACAGTGAACACACGTACACGGTAGACAGTGAAAGCAGTTCTTGCAATAGCTAAAACTAATATATACAGTTTCTATGCGAATGGCGAGAATTAAATTAACGTTAGATCGATGGTTCGGTACAATTGATAGGACGTGAGGGGCCTGGTTTTAATTAACGGCAAGTAAGAAACAACGCGGCTCTGATCCCCGTTTAACCCCTTGGCTTATAGCAACTCGACGAGATGTAGCGTCTCTATTACTCGGCGCATGTATCGTGGCTCGGTTGATCTCGATTGATATAGTGATACCTCTCTTGACTGAACTTTGGATCAGCCGAGTAGGAGTAATTGACGCAGGACAGTAATCGTACGGCACAGACTACAGACTAACATTTCTACGTCAATTTGGTAGTGACGTTTCCATACGCGTCGTTGAGCTTCCGATTGTCCGATATAATTTAATTACAA
>NW_017176157.1:0-200 GCF_001652005.2 Ceratina calcarata | reverse complement strand
CATCAAAACTGCGGCTTGAGTTTTAATTCTATTTCCACAATTGGAAAGAATGTGAATTATAAAATAAGTTATAAGTGAGGATATAGTTAGAACAAAAAACTTTAGGACGAGCTAGCAATTGAAACTGTTTTTGGAAAGGCAAAAGCTCTCTACTATACACAAATTCAACACCTTTGGAAATACTGAATATAGAACAACAT
>NW_017176156.1:0-200 GCF_001652005.2 Ceratina calcarata | reverse complement strand
GGGAAAATTGTATAGGACCTTTCTTGTAGAGGACGACGAGATCTACAATTTCCGTGTAAAAGTTTCTTGCTAGCGTCAATAGTTAACGAGTAATTTGTAAAAAACTGTTGTTTCGTTTTTCGTCAATAACTTGTTAAATATTATAGCTAGCGAAAAAGTTTTATATGGAAATTGTAGATCTCGTCATCCTCTACAAGAAA
>NW_017176155.1:0-200 GCF_001652005.2 Ceratina calcarata | reverse complement strand
TATTAAAACTGTCTTAATGTATTGAAACTTGTTCAAAGTACGGAAATAAGAGCTGAGTCAATTGAAATGAAATTTTTGGTAAGTGGGCACAGCTATTTGCCCAATGACTCAGATTTTGCCATTATTGAGTCACGTGCGAAAAAAATCAAAACATTTTTTCACCAGATGATTGGTACAATATATTCAAAAAATGTAAAAAG
>NW_017176154.1:0-200 GCF_001652005.2 Ceratina calcarata | reverse complement strand
TGTGTTGTTCATACATATGTAGTATACAAGCGGACTTATATGCGCCTAAGCCGAACGTACCTCCAAAGGGACTATAAGTATATCCTCAAATTTACCTCAGAATTCCACGTTCCAGGATGATTTTCGTCCTGTTTCCGTTGAAATTCATCTTCTTCACGTGCTTTGAAGCAGAATTAATGTGTTGCTTGTACGTATGTAGT
>NW_017176153.1:0-200 GCF_001652005.2 Ceratina calcarata | reverse complement strand
TACGATAAAGGGAGAGAGAGTACCACATCTTCCTTGTCACCCGTAAAATACATCCACAGAAGAACGTTCGTGTTAGCAACATTAAAGAAGCATTTCAACTATATTTTACAAATATTTGAGAAATATTTGCAAAATGACGTTATTGTATAATATTTCAGAAACATGTATGAAACATTATATCGCAACGTTTAAAAAATTTA
>NW_017176152.1:0-200 GCF_001652005.2 Ceratina calcarata | reverse complement strand
GGCCGAGGTGCGGTAGAGATAGTCATTATTCTACTACTGGTGGCACGCCCCTCGGCCGAAGCGCTACAGTTGGTGAAGAAGGATTACCGCGCCCATGATTATCACCAACGTCATCGGCGCTGCGATGTTGATGCGCATTCTTCTTGACCGTCTGGCGCATGCTTCTTGACTGTCGGGCGATGTTGAGAAATACACCTTGG
>NW_017176151.1:0-200 GCF_001652005.2 Ceratina calcarata | reverse complement strand
GCATTATCATTTACACGTAATTCGCGTTGAACTCTGCCGTACAGAGAAACAGCCCTGCGCAAAATTCAGCCGTGCCTAAAACGTTAAATAAGACACAGTCGCAAGATATTCATTGTAAAAGGGTAGCATGTTAATTAAATAATTCAATTCCTTAGAGGAACGTATATGAGCTAGGAAATTCTTTTGAAGATACTTGGTGG
>NW_017176150.1:0-200 GCF_001652005.2 Ceratina calcarata | reverse complement strand
TCACGTAACTTCATGGTAGCGCCTATGGCCATAATGGCGATCAAAAGGTTACGAGCTTCCGATTTACAAGTTTCCTATAAGAATTGAAGTTTTATGGTGAAAGAGTAGAAGAATAGGTCTTTTAAAAGTAGTAGATAGGAAGATTAGAAAAAACAGTGAAGTTTTATAGATAGATGGCAACACTAGTTGACTATAAAAAA
>NW_017176149.1:0-200 GCF_001652005.2 Ceratina calcarata | reverse complement strand
GTTTCAGTTTCCGATTTTACCGTTGTGTCTTTTTAGTCCTTTGGTTGAGTGCGGCTTGTTATCTGTGTGCTTAGTTTTATTATTTGGGTTTGTTTTCCCTGCGGGTTTTTAGTGCGATTTTGGTTGTGTTCGCAGGTTGTCGCCTTTAATTTCCTTTGTGCCGTCGGTTGGGGCCTCGGGCGCAGGGTTCCGGGTCTGTG
>NW_017176148.1:0-200 GCF_001652005.2 Ceratina calcarata | reverse complement strand
CTTATGTGCATCTCAGCCGAAGGTACCTAGAAAGTGACTGTAAACATATCCTCCAACATACCCCAGAATTCCACTTTCCAGGTTGATATTGTTATTGTGTCCTTTGAAATACAACTTCTTCACGTGTTTTGAAGCATAATTCATGTTTTGTTCACACATATGTAGTATACAAGTCGACTTATGTGCATCTGAGCCGAAGG
>NW_017176147.1:0-200 GCF_001652005.2 Ceratina calcarata | reverse complement strand
CTTTGGGCCTTGGCCAGGAGTTGCACCTTGGGTTGGGGTGTCGGGACCCCAACTGAGTTGACGAACGAGTGCCCCCCTTACGTGTATTCCCGGGGGGCTAAGAGCTAGCGTAGGGTCGGCGGATTTCTGCCGAGTGTGGAGATACACGGGTGCACCCACCTACGCGCTACCCGTTCCCTGGTGCATAAGCGGTGTAAACT
>NW_017176146.1:0-200 GCF_001652005.2 Ceratina calcarata | reverse complement strand
TGCAATTGAGACGATTGAAAACGAAAAACTAAAATTGAATTTCGTCAAAACTAGATTGTTAGACGCAGAAATAAAAATAAAGAATAGAACATTTTATCAAACCACTGAGAATGTATTCACAACACTCACATGTTACAACTGTGGTAAAAAGGGCCATAAATCATACGAGTGCAGAGAGAAACTATCAAAGGAGAAGAGAG
>NW_017176145.1:0-200 GCF_001652005.2 Ceratina calcarata | reverse complement strand
AATCTCGAAGAAGAAAAAAAATATAGGGCATAGTTGAGGGGATGTTCGCTTGGCGATTTCTCAATCGAAAGCAATGTGTCGAGTGTTATTGGCATTGGAGAATTTATGCAAATGATCTTGATCGCATGTTTTTTTCATGTGTACTATTTAATCCGACGACGACACGCTCATCTTTTAAGAGCATTAATTCATGTTGTATG
>NW_017176144.1:0-200 GCF_001652005.2 Ceratina calcarata | reverse complement strand
TCAACGGAAACTACCTGGAAAACTAGATGGTAAGTGGAATTCTGAGGGATACTTGCGGATATAGGTGACCTTTCAAGGTACATCCGGCTTAAGTCGACTTATAAGCGTTTAAGCCGAATGTACCTTGACAGGACGTCTATATCCCCAAATATTCCTCAGAATTCCGCTTACCCACCAGTTTTTCGTGTAGTTTCCGTTGA
>NW_017176143.1:0-200 GCF_001652005.2 Ceratina calcarata | reverse complement strand
TGCTCTAGTTAGACCCTTGAAACGGCCGTATACTAGTTTTCCTAGTCGGTTTTTTGAATAAAATTAAATTCATACTAGTTTTCCAGCCGATTAGAAAAAATGGCAACTGGATCTATTCCAACCGCGAACACTACGCTTACGCCTGATCAAATGACTAATCTAACGTACTCGATGGCGTATTTAACGCAACGTAGTTGTTT
>NW_017176142.1:0-200 GCF_001652005.2 Ceratina calcarata | reverse complement strand
TTTATTTGAGATGTTGGAAGGCTTAGTTTATTATATAATGTGAAATAAAAAACATAAAAGGAAAACAGTAAAGGACTCAATTTTTAAGTTTTTTATTCGACTCCCTAATAAAAATTTGAAACATCATAGATCTAAGTAAATTATACATATGCATGTACAAAATTTCACGGCAACCGGTTGATGTTGCTATGAACTACAAG
>NW_017176141.1:0-200 GCF_001652005.2 Ceratina calcarata | reverse complement strand
GGGGGGGGGGTTATTAGAGGGATCATTTATACTACATACCGCTTTTTATTTTTCAGATAGTACCGAAGCTCTTGTTTCCCTATCGGAGTTCGTGGGATTGCGAGTGAACCACGGTAAGTTGACGCTATTAATTACAATTTCGCTTTTCTAGGATTATTTCGTGGTCGCGATAGTGGATGTTCCTCTATGTCCTGGTTGCA
>NW_017176140.1:0-200 GCF_001652005.2 Ceratina calcarata | reverse complement strand
TTTTTTGTATATATTTTTTATTACATATGGAGGCATATTCTTTTTTTTTAATATTCTATTAATTATGAATCTAGTTTTTTGTATATATTTTTTATTACATATGGAGGCATATTCTTCTTTTTTAATATTCTATTAATCATGTATCTAGTGTTTTGTATATATTTTTTATTACATATGGAGGCATATTCTTTTTTTTTAAT
>NW_017176139.1:0-200 GCF_001652005.2 Ceratina calcarata | reverse complement strand
TCTATCTCACTTTCTATATCTGTTTTAAAAATGCTTTGGTCATCCGAGAAACGAAGGAATATTCGTTATGAGTGATCGATACTGGCTTGCATCTGCCTGTAATCACTACAATTTATGGGGCAAAAATGCAGCTGCAGTTTCTTCTAGTCATTTTCTTAATTAGTTCTCTCTAAATCATATCCATCGATTTTCGAGGAATT
>NW_017176138.1:0-200 GCF_001652005.2 Ceratina calcarata | reverse complement strand
AAAAAGGAAGGACCAAATTAAAATTTGGGAGGAAAACGTGAAAGCTGGCGGAACATGTTAGGGAAAATAATGGCATATGGAGAATAATCCGCACGTGCATTAAACCTTTACGGCAACCATAGTGATGATACTTTATTAATCTTCTACAACTCATGTACATTCGCCAGAGTGCGCTACATTCGAGATACACACACACATGC
>NW_017176137.1:0-1035 GCF_001652005.2 Ceratina calcarata | reverse complement strand
GAAATATCTCTAGTTTGAGAGTAGCCTTACTAATGAGTAATTTTATTTAGAAATATGCCTCCTCCATGCAAAAATTGGCAACTACGTATTGGGTGGAGAATAACTTGAACACCAAAAGTTCAACATACTCCAGGATAGAATGGATTAAATCTCATTGCGAGGAGTACTTTCTAAATGGTGAAAAACAAAAGTATGATACAAGGGAAGATGATATTAAGTCGAAAATAGATGCAAGCTTTGTGACAACTGTTCCTGAAGATTATAACACGAACGCTGCATACAAGAAGGATCAACTACCGAAATGTTACGACAAAAATACAGAAAAGACAGATAAAATATGTTTTCTAGATGTAGGAAGCTGTTATAATCCTTTTGGAGATACAGATATGTTTGATGTAACTGCAATAGATTTGAATGGTTTGCCAGACAGAGTTTTATGTTGTGATTTCTTAAACGTTCAAATTGGGGAGGAGCAAATATTGTCTGATGATAAACAAGAGATCTTGCAATTGTCTAAAAACTCTTTTCATGTAATTGTATTTTCTTTATTTCTCGAATATTTACCCTGCCCTAAGCAAAGATACTTATGTTGCAAGAAAGCTTATGAATTGTTAAGAGATAGTGGTATACTTTTTATTATAAGCCCCGACTCAAAGCATGTTGGCGCAAATGCAAAAATTATGAAATCATGGAGATATGTTTTAAGCAAATTAGGATTTATGAGAATAAAATATGAGAAACTTCGGCATATACACTGTGTAATATTTAGAAAGTGTGTATTTGTCGATGTTGCAATAAGATGGGCGAATTTGCAAAAGTTGCCTGATGACGATCCATTATATGCAAATGATACTTCGATTTATATTCCACAAGATTTTCGGAATGAATCGAATGAGGATAAAGAGCAGGATAATCATAAATACGATCGTGAGGAATTAACGTTTATGTTTAATGAACTGCCTTTCGAATAAAATAACGAACAGAAAATTGTTCATTATTATACAGTTCCGTGGAATTATAATAAAATATATAAAT
>NW_017176136.1:0-200 GCF_001652005.2 Ceratina calcarata | reverse complement strand
GCGGGTCAAAATGTGCAAGGATTCGATCAGACATCATTTCTCGCTTTACTAAGTCAAAAGCTTCCTGACATTTTGCATCCCATTCAAAGGGTACCTCATCTTTCAATAAATTGTACAACGGGTACAACTTGGAGCTAAGGTTTTATAAAAATCTACCATAGTAATTAATAAGTCCCACAAAAGCCCTGATTTCTGTCTTA
>NW_017176135.1:0-200 GCF_001652005.2 Ceratina calcarata | reverse complement strand
AAATATCGATACTGTATTTCTGGAAGAATTCCTATATTGCGATATATCTGTAAGAGAGATCATCGCGAATGTCCGTGCGGCCGAATGTGGAGGAGGAGGGATCGCGAACGTATGCGAAGCCTAACACATGTGACAAGAGGAGAGCGGGATCGCCGTACGCGACCAAAAATAGATGATAAGATGTCCGCAGATAAGTGAAT
>NW_017176134.1:0-200 GCF_001652005.2 Ceratina calcarata | reverse complement strand
AAGTGATGATGCACCCGGAACACGCTGAGAAAACCGCATTCTCCACCCCCTACGGTCACTATCAATTTAAGAGAATGCCGTTCGGAGTCAGCAACGGACCTGCGACTTTTCAACGATTGATGGACCGAGTGCTCATTGGTCTACAGGGACAGGAGATGTTCGTCTATATGGATGACGTCGTCATTTATGCATGCTCGTTG
>NW_017176133.1:0-200 GCF_001652005.2 Ceratina calcarata | reverse complement strand
TTCACAATTGCTAGTCATACTTAAATAATGAATATTTGTTAAGAAATACTTTAATGAGCGATAACTCACTTAGATACGGAGAATTTTTTTAATTAAACACGAAATGACAATTTTGTTTCAACTTCAATTAACTATTTTTATCACAAACACGCAGGAACTAACATTATTCGATAAAAAGATATGTCAGTACTTTTTGTGAA
>NW_017176132.1:0-200 GCF_001652005.2 Ceratina calcarata | reverse complement strand
TATAAATATATAATTATTTGTGTACAATCCTTTTATATTCATTGCAACGCAGTTTTTCAATATTCGAAAAGCTTTCCCAGTGGAAATTAAGTGAAAGATGAAATAACCTTTATGAGAGAAAAAAATATTGTTTACGAATTTGAAATAATACTATGAAAATAAGACAGGAGTTCTTATAATGCATGTTGATTTATAGCAAG
>NW_017176131.1:0-200 GCF_001652005.2 Ceratina calcarata | reverse complement strand
ACCCGGCAGGTATATCGGCGGACTATCGTCGTTAACGGGGTATGGATAACCCATCATTCTCCTTAACCCTTCTAATTCGTTTCATACGTTACAGTCTAAGAATATTCTGTACAGCTTGAGACAATGATTCCTAGGCAGCTCCAATTTGATGTTGATTTCATGTTCTACTTATAACGAGAGTACGAATAACTGCAGTTTTC
>NW_017176130.1:0-200 GCF_001652005.2 Ceratina calcarata | reverse complement strand
TTTTTTTTCTTTAAAAAATATCAAGTCACAGATGTTAAGGTACGTCGATAGCATGATTTTAATACAAGTTACAAGTTTTGAACTTTCATGTTCCGTAAAGAAATGTATTAAAAAATTCTACTTAGCTATCTTAAGGAGGTTCATTTAGTACATAGTAAGTCAAAGAGAAAAAGAGCTTGCTTGACTAGCGTATTTCCGAG
>NW_017176129.1:0-200 GCF_001652005.2 Ceratina calcarata | reverse complement strand
TATTCATATACTGTGTCAGCCACATTTCTCCTTTTTATGTCATAAACTATTGATTCTTTAATCCTGTAAAATCCCAGATAGACAATGTACAGCAAATTTGCGACAAATGCAGCATATGCTGCTAAAATTTACATATAGTTTACATTCTCCAACGCATATAATATGATTCATATGTGCATGCATATTTTCATCATATCTCG
>NW_017176128.1:0-200 GCF_001652005.2 Ceratina calcarata | reverse complement strand
GGCTAACATTTAGAATGACACAAATAATTACAGGTCACGGATGTTTTGGCACTTATCATCACCAATGTGCCATCACTGTAACGACCCGCGAGATGATAATTCACATACTGTCATGTACTGTACAGCATGGACTAGTGAAAGAAACTCTGTTAGGGATAGGTGGCCCTAACGGGGTTCGGCCGGGAGAACGGGTGTTCAAA
>NW_017176127.1:0-200 GCF_001652005.2 Ceratina calcarata | reverse complement strand
ATGAGTAACTTCAACTTTTCGAGGTGAAGTGAAATACATCCCACTGAATAAAAGGTGCTATGTATTTTTGTATTATATTGTACTATATTGTAAGCCCGGAACGTGGGTGTGTAGTTAATTGGCGGAACAGCGTCCGCTCCTGCCATATGGCAACGTACGAGAGTATAATATCGTGTACGCTTGTACTAGCTGCTGTGCTT
>NW_017176126.1:0-1036 GCF_001652005.2 Ceratina calcarata | reverse complement strand
TAAACGCAAAAGAAAGGTCTAAACGATACTATGATGCT
The DNA here is from genome assembly GCF_001652005.2 of Ceratina calcarata. Classification (NCBI taxonomy): domain Eukaryota; kingdom Metazoa; phylum Arthropoda; class Insecta; order Hymenoptera; family Apidae; genus Ceratina; species Ceratina calcarata. The sequence continues at coordinate 998 of NW_017176126.1, read as the reverse complement.
AGAATTAATGTTCAAGATTTTAATCCGGGACAATGGGTCTACTTATTAAAAGAACCTACGAGTAAACTCGATAACCAGTACACCGGACCTTATCAAATATTAGAAATATTGCCTAGAAATAATTTAAAAATAAAAGTAAAAAATAGACATAGAATTGTACACCACGACAAGTGTAAACTATGCAAAAGGGTAAATTTTGCAGGATTATGTCAAGAACACGACCAACGGAGCTTAGCGAAGGTCAAGATGATGCATTACACCAAATGACCAACATGCTACTAAACTTGGAAGGAATAGACAAAACTCCAATATCCGTCCTACAGGAAATAATGATGATGAAAAAGCGGACATTACCCATCTATGAGCTTATAATTGATGAAGGAGAAACACATGATAACACCTTTGCGCACAAGGTGTCCTGTGACGATTTGGTAGCTGTCGGAACAGGANCACCGATGAATCTTCTGATCCTTTATTAACCAAAATACCTGACTTTTCCCCGAGGCAACTGAGTGAACGTTTTGAAAACGTGATTGGCGACCTGAAAACTCTGTGCCTCAATAGTAACATATGTACACCTGAGTATCAATTAATTCACGAGGAAGGACCTCCGAACGATAAAAATTTTGTCTTTCAATGCAAGATAATTATTCCTGAAGAAACGGGTAATGCAAGAACGAAGCAATTGGCCAAACAAATAGCGGCAAAGAAAATGTTAGAAAAGTTGAAGAATCTAACAGCTATACCACCTCAAGAAGTTAATGCAAGGAGTCCTTGCCAGGATATGGAAATTCAAGGACCTACACAAACGAGAAGTGGCAGGACACTAAACTACGACATCGAATTCGCAGTATGGCTCCGAGAAGCAGCGGATAGGTATTTCCAATTCCAAATGCAAGAAAATGGAATTAATCTGGGTAATGACGAAGACACAACCCCATGCGAAAATCAGGATAATGTTAATGAATAAATAATCATTGTTTAAAAATAAATTTTGG
>NW_017176125.1:0-200 GCF_001652005.2 Ceratina calcarata | reverse complement strand
CATATTATAGTATATATATGTATATAAACATACATATATATATAATATACACCTCATATATAATATACCCACAGCTCGTGTGATCCTTGTATAAAAAGTTTGACTTGAAAAGAAAACCAAGCGTCTCGTCGTCGTTTTTTTTTTTGTCAGTTTCAAAAAGTGACTGACTGCCTCTCTCTCTCTTTATATACATATATTAT
>NW_017176124.1:0-200 GCF_001652005.2 Ceratina calcarata | reverse complement strand
ATATTGTTTATTTAAAAACAGGAGATAGTTAGGTGGTCTCCTTTAATTGAGACACCCTGTATAATAAGAATGTTATTTAATATACAACAGAATAATGCTTGAAGCTACTAATGGCGTCTATCGTCTATACTACTGTCTACTGTAGTATTCATCGACACTGCCGGCTGACTTATTATACAGCAGTACTACTGGCTGACCGA
>NW_017176123.1:0-200 GCF_001652005.2 Ceratina calcarata | reverse complement strand
TTACACATTTAAAAGAAATACATAAATGAGAGAAGGTCAAATACGTTCTATGTCATATCTTCAATACTCGATTATTGGATAGGTCGCTGTTGAGTTGATGCTCCACTTTTATAGAAGAAATATTCAGGACTGCTATCCTTCGTTCACGTAATAAAAACTATTTAGTCATTCGAAATATAGGCTATCAAATATAGAATAAT
>NW_017176122.1:0-200 GCF_001652005.2 Ceratina calcarata | reverse complement strand
TATTCGAACCCATATACACCTATATGAGTACTGCGCATGCGTCGGTAGAGAGAAAATGGTCATTCTCGTGTTCTTCTCTCTTTCTATTTGCCACTCACGTTTGCGGTTGGCTTCTGTACTCTATGTATACTATCTCTATGGTCTGAGCCATGGACTTAAAGGACGGTGCCTAAAGTGGGATTATGGGCGAGGGGAGGGCT
>NW_017176121.1:0-200 GCF_001652005.2 Ceratina calcarata | reverse complement strand
ATCCAGCCCGTTAACAATGTCGCTAATGTCTATTACGGTACGAGATCTTAACGTAATTGTTCTTCAACCCATCGACACTTATTTTTATTTATATCTCGAAAACTATTGAGCGATTGCCCCAACATTGAAACATATATTGTTGTACTACATCTACACTACACCATATGTGAGACTCATCAAAATCCGTGTCGCACATATGT
>NW_017176120.1:0-200 GCF_001652005.2 Ceratina calcarata | reverse complement strand
TGCTTTTGGGCAATATAGGTATATACTAAGTTTCAGTCTTTCTAGTGTTAATATATATAACAAAAAATATGCAAGAATGAGAATTATAGGACATGTAGACAGTCGCAAGTCACGTATAGTTCAATAAAAAAATGCCAAAACTGTATATTAGAATATTAGGAATTATGCGTTCAAAATTTCTCATAACTGAGAAAAACAGG
>NW_017176119.1:0-200 GCF_001652005.2 Ceratina calcarata | reverse complement strand
CTCTTACAAATAGACACTCGTGGCCGGAGTGTATGTGTGTGTGTATTAATAATCATTACGAACGGGATAATTTTGGTGCATGTGTACTCTTGTGGATATTTCTTTTTGTTCTGAAGAAAAGAGCATTCGCCCTCGTAACTTGAATATCCCATAGAGCGTGTTTCGATGTGCTCTTGTGGATTTAGCGAGTAATTATGTTG
>NW_017176118.1:0-200 GCF_001652005.2 Ceratina calcarata | reverse complement strand
GAAACTGGCGACTGCCTAATGGTGGCACTCCGGAACGCCAAAGAGCGTATTCGAAATACAAAGAGCAGGCGGCCAGAAAAACGGGCCAGGAATAACGGCGAGAACGGCGATGATACCTCGAACTCGTTGAATTTCTTCAACGCACCCGAAGATGAACTGTAGTAAGTCATATATTACTTTCTTCATAAGAATGACTGTGA
>NW_017176117.1:0-200 GCF_001652005.2 Ceratina calcarata | reverse complement strand
ACAGAAACAATTTCAATAGAAATCGAATTGCGAGTCATAAATATAAGGAAGATGACATGGTAGCTATTAAGCGAACGCAGCAGGGGCCAGGGATGAAATTGGCGACTAAGTTCATTGGTCCATATGTGGTGATTCGTGTATTGCGAAATGATCGATATGTAGTTCATAAAGTAGGTGAACATGAAGGCCCTGCAAGGACT
>NW_017176116.1:0-200 GCF_001652005.2 Ceratina calcarata | reverse complement strand
CTGTATATTATTGTATTATTTTATATGTACTGATTTATTTATAATAAAAATTAAGCTTCATCTTTATTTTCTTTTTTTTGTTTTGCGGTCCGACATTTAATATACAATTCTTAATATGGCCGTCGGTGGTTAACAAGTTTGACATGCCTTTTTTTTATGACAGAGGGGAAATCTTCCAAAGATACCCTTCCCCTCTGGGG
>NW_017176115.1:0-1036 GCF_001652005.2 Ceratina calcarata | reverse complement strand
ATAACTTGTTATATGACTGTAAATAATATAAAAAATATTAAAAATTAATTTTAGACAAATTTCTTTACACATTATTCTTTCACAATGCAGTCATTTTGACTGCTTTGGGCAATATAGTATAGGTATATACTAAGTTTCAGTCTTTCTATATAGTGTTAAATCGATAATTTTATACCTTCAGATTGTAAAAAAGTAAGCCAGTGGACAGAAATTGTGACGTGAACAGAAATTGGAACACGCACCTTACTTCTTAGAGAGCTAAAGTAGTACTAACAAATGTTGGATATAAATATCAAATATTGAGTAATCTGAAACCTACGTTTGCGATAAACTCCACTTATGATCGGAGCGGTCGTTGTTCTGTTACGGCCGATAAGAAATATAGGCACCGGAAATCTCGCTGACAAATCAAAGCCGGGCGCTGAAAACCGCAAAAACCTGCAGCCTGGTAAAAATATTTTGCCAGCTTTTCACACGAGCAAAATGGTTTTCCCGAACGCGCGCTCGCGTCACCCATGTGCATACAAGTTCCCAATACATTTATTAATCCCACAAACAAATCTACCTACCTATGCTTTTAGTTCGCTACTGGCAGTCATGCAATCGACAAGTGACGATCATGTTAACAAGTGCGAATATTCTTCACAGGCACACACGTACGAACGGATTAATGTACACCCCTATTAGTTATCCAAACAGGACAAAACGACAGATTTACTATTACACAAGATAAAAAAATTATCAATTGCTTGTCTTGATAGAATTACCTAGACATTAAAATGTGATCATGAATAAATGAAATCTAATTTTTCAAAAATCAAGAATAATCGACTTAATCATAGAATTAGTGCGAAGTTTGATTAATGAATTCAGTGTTAAAGAATCATTCATATCACGAATTCGATTCGACTTAAAAAAATTTGCGTTTCCTGTGCTTGCTATTAACTTATGAATAGGAGCACACGTGTGCGTATGCACTGGGCACAATACATGGCAGGTAATATTCCATGGAAATACGTTCCGAAACGCGTTTCGA
>NW_017176114.1:0-200 GCF_001652005.2 Ceratina calcarata | reverse complement strand
CTTCGATAAACGGACTCGCATTTAAAATAGTAGAAGGTCTTCTATCCTCTCCTGCTATCCCAAAAATTTCAGCTCCAAATTACAATTATGTGCTCTCACTCGAATTCTCCGCAATTACCGAACTCTATTTAGTCATTAGATTCACTTCAATCTCATACAGTATTATTCAGCTCTGCGTTTTTATTATAATTTCACAATTA
>NW_017176113.1:0-200 GCF_001652005.2 Ceratina calcarata | reverse complement strand
CTCCGTCCTTGTCTCAGCCGCTCGATCCGTCCTTTTCCCATTTCCCTCCGGTCCTTGTCGATTCCGTCGGTCCTTTGTCGCTCGCCTATTTCCTCATTCTCCTAAATTCGTATGGAACGCAATGATCCCGGATTAAACGTGTATAATTATTACAGTTTTAGCCGTACCATTGTTATCACGGTCAGACTTTTTACCTTTTT
>NW_017176112.1:0-200 GCF_001652005.2 Ceratina calcarata | reverse complement strand
TCATGAGATACTTGCAAAATAAAGTCAGAGGCGATTTAACGTGAGCTGACAATTTATAATAGTAATCGTAGATGTAGAGATTTTCTCCTCATTATGATTGCTGACAAAAAGTGGTACAATAGGGCTACAGGCGAAAGATCCACTCTAAACAAATCTAACGCGTCTTTAGTGGAACCTCAAGGGTGATGTGGAAGACCACT
>NW_017176111.1:0-200 GCF_001652005.2 Ceratina calcarata | reverse complement strand
ACGCGCGGACCAGGGCCGACGACACCTCTCGGTCCCTGTCATCCTCCCTTCGCTGTTGTGACCTCCTCCTTCGATGGGGCGGTCTTTCGGCTCGGGGAGATCTTGTCTCCCGCCGTGACCTTGCCGGCGCTGCAGTTTCCTGCCTCCTGGGTGATGAGAGCCGCCGATTCCTCCGTGCTGGAGTCCTCCGCGACTCCGCG
>NW_017176110.1:0-200 GCF_001652005.2 Ceratina calcarata | reverse complement strand
TAGAAATAAGAAAAATTCCAACGAAGGTTTCTGTTCAGGACCGGTAATGTACCTATTGCATACATTACTGTAGTAAAGTAAAAGAGAAATAATTTAGAATTCAATTTCATTTATATTCGCCAGTCTGTACGAAGTATTTTCCTTTTTTTAATAAAGAAGGTGATGACAGCGGTACTACTCTAAGACGTACACGCACTTGT
>NW_017176109.1:0-200 GCF_001652005.2 Ceratina calcarata | reverse complement strand
AGGATGCCACAGATGATATAGCCACTCATGTGTCTAAGATAAACGATCTTGCCTGTCGGTTAGCAGCACTAGGGGAGCCTGTATCAGACAGTATGATAATGACCAAAATTCTAATGACTCTTCCGTCGTCTCTGAAACATTTTCCTACAGCTTGGGAATCGACTGGTGAAGAACAGCGAACGCTAACGAATCTTATTTCG
>NW_017176108.1:0-200 GCF_001652005.2 Ceratina calcarata | reverse complement strand
GCGGAAGATCGTAAAAATGACCCTTTCAAGTGGATTTGCGCCCGTGCGCGGCCGCACCGTTGCACAAGTGAGTACCCGGCCTTACGTGGCGGCGAAATCGGTGGCCGTGGTCAGGGTCGTAGGACGTAACGTGACGGTTCGTCACAAGTTCACCACATTCAATCGTTCATGAAAAAGCGTATGAAGTATTAAAAAATTTT
>NW_017176107.1:0-200 GCF_001652005.2 Ceratina calcarata | reverse complement strand
GAACGACAAACGAACAAATAAGATTGGCGGATGATAATGATACAAATTTATTACACATAAAAAATACAAAGTAACAGTCAGAAAGATCCCGGTCAAGAGGTATTCGACGAGTCTTGATCCATTGACGGTCGAAGGAACACCCACAGCCGAAGACCCTGTATAATAACCGTTGTAAACGATTGTCAGAGGACACGGGTTGG
>NW_017176106.1:0-200 GCF_001652005.2 Ceratina calcarata | reverse complement strand
GTATAGCCAAAACAGCATTTAAGTCAGGATTTTGTACGAACAGTCCCTTATTGCTTTACAATTCACAAAATTTAACATATAAAGTAGAAAGGCTAAAACTATTTAAATGTCTAAATAACGAAATTTCCATGAGAATTGATATAATATTTAACATAATGAGAGATTGATACAGAACTTCATGTAATAATTAACATTGTACA
>NW_017176105.1:0-1036 GCF_001652005.2 Ceratina calcarata | reverse complement strand
GCACGACATGACCGACTCTTGTTGTGGTTTATGGCACGCACAGTTGGAAGTTAAATCTTAAAGCAAAGGATTAATGCTTGTATTATATATGTAGATGTTCGCAGTAAAATATTTCAGACTATACTAATATTCGAACGATGCATACACTAAATTTGTCGAGTACATAAATTATTGAATAAATAAACAAGGGAGTAAATGTTTATTGAAGCTACAGTGGAATGCTCCGTCAATAGGCGGACTTGGGCATAACGCAAGGGCGAGCGCCCTCGGCTGAAAAGTTGAATAAACAAAGAGAGGATGAATGCGGACTCTAAGGGAACGAAATAAGAGTAAAGGAGGCGGCGAAATCATCCAGCATCCAACGCGAAATAGGTTGCGAATGAACCGCGGCGAAATGAAAAGCGCAGACGGGAGCTACGTCTCCTTTCTCTCTCTCTCTCTCTCTCCATCTCTCTCTTTCTTTCACTCTCACACTCTTCCCTTTTTTTTTTTATTTTTGAGCATGCATCCATGGCATATTCGAATACCGGTGAATTTAATAAAAAGGAGAAGGAGGATACACGGTCGTCGCGGGTTAGGGGGTTAATTGGGGGTGAGCAATTAAGTGTCGCGAGGGCCGCTCTTTTGGATGACATATTTCCGTGACATTTACGCAGAGGAAATCTCTAGTGCACGCGCGGGCTACGGAGCTGTTTTCATGTACGGACCAGCGACACAACTTTCTCACAACTTCCCTGACGCGTTACGTATTTCCTCGAGTGCCCGGAAACAGACCGTCGACAATTTTTCCTTCCCTCCTTTGTAACGTTCCAAACGCAATTCTCAATTGCAATTACTTTCAGCAGATTTTAGGAGCACAGGAAATATTTCTTTGTACAGCTAGTAACAGTGAAACTGAGCCAGCTATGTGCATGTGTTAGTCTTCCCTAGGGGGACAAAATTCAAAACGAGTAATAAGTCTACATCTTATTTTTTCGATGATCGATCTCGCATTGATATTGTTGGATTTTAACATAATTTTGACGCGTCAAAATAA
>NW_017176104.1:0-200 GCF_001652005.2 Ceratina calcarata | reverse complement strand
GTTTTTGGGAATCTTGTATTGAACTCGCTTGATCCTGGCATAGATTTCCCTCAGACTCGTCGTTTCAAAAGGTGGTTTTCCTACAAGTAACGTGTACATGATGCACCCGATACTCCATATATCGACTTTGTACAAGTGACCCGCTTTAGTCAGGATCTCGGGTGCTATGTAATTCGGTGTACCGCACAAAGTCTTATCAC
>NW_017176103.1:0-200 GCF_001652005.2 Ceratina calcarata | reverse complement strand
GATTCGCAATCGGAAAGGCATCGACTTCGCGCACCTTCGAGATTATTCTCGAACAGAAATCTTTTTATCAATTTTTCAATTCCTGCAATTTTTAAATATAATGATTGACAGAACCTGCATAATTTATATAGCAAGCAAACCGAAGTTAAGTAACTTATACCGGTAATTTCTGCTGATTTAGCGTAATTCTCAAAAAATCT
>NW_017176102.1:0-200 GCF_001652005.2 Ceratina calcarata | reverse complement strand
TTAAATATATTTGCATATTTTCGTATTCCACTTAACAAATTTCTGATTTCCCTCACTTCCGAGTCCTCCTCCTCACAGGGAGACCCGAACTCTCTCCCTCGCGAATACCCAGAAAGGTATTCGGTTACAAGCCTTAATATCTGGTTTACATAAAATCTAGATTGCAAAACATCAAGGACGTACGCGAACTAAGAGACCTA
>NW_017176101.1:0-200 GCF_001652005.2 Ceratina calcarata | reverse complement strand
CAGCACTTTCACTGGCAAGCATTGAGTTTTAATTACTAGAGCATAATGGAACTTATGATAAATCGAGCTAGTGGAAAATAAATAGTAATTCATGACTTGTGAGAAAGTGTGATAGCAGGTGACTGCTTAACACAATTTTTAATCGCATTAACACTAGAAAGACTGAAACTTAGTATATACCTATATTGCCCAAAGCAGTC
>NW_017176100.1:0-200 GCF_001652005.2 Ceratina calcarata | reverse complement strand
GTGAACCCCATTCACCAAGATGTTAAGGTCAGGTGCACGCCTTTGGTTAGGCTTAGATGGAAGAAGCCACTGTTTCAATTCCTTCACGATTTTCTAGATAAGGTATTGTCGTTTCTATCATTAATTAATACCTGTATCATTGTCAAGTCCATTTCAGTTGTATCTCAGTGATTTATGGTTTTAATTTGTAGTCAGGGTGT
>NW_017176099.1:0-200 GCF_001652005.2 Ceratina calcarata | reverse complement strand
GGGACGCACCTAACTCACCGACTCGGGTTACGCGCGTCACAACCTGTAGAACCATAACAGTGCAAGGATGACAATTGTTATTTATTCTAATCATTAATTCAGGCCAATACCTCGTTTAACAACTTCTCGTTTTTACAGGAACAGTTTTCATCGATCCAAGTTTCCTCACTGGCCAGAGCAACCATCGACAGAATAAACAA
>NW_017176098.1:0-200 GCF_001652005.2 Ceratina calcarata | reverse complement strand
GATCAGGTTCAGCCATCGTGTACGGAGATTGAAGTGCTATTGACGATTCGTTTGTTAAACCACCCATTCAATTATTTCCTTCCCTACAGCTCTAAAAAATTATTTCTTAAATTCCTGTGAAAGTCAGAGGGGTAGCATCTACAGTTGGCACTGAGAGGTGTTCATATCTAAATGATGACACGTCGATCAATTTTCGCCCC
>NW_017176097.1:0-200 GCF_001652005.2 Ceratina calcarata | reverse complement strand
TAATGCTCCACTTTTCTAATATGTATTTTATTGCAGGCTTGGTTACCTTGTTATTTTCATTGAAGAAGAACGTTTCCAAGGCTGCCCTATCCCGTGACACCACTACCATGTACTGATTGTTTGGTACATTTTCTTCCTTGATGTAGTTCACCGCCTGACTCGGTCTTATCGTCGTTTTCTTGTTTAAAGGTAATGTTTTT
>NW_017176096.1:0-200 GCF_001652005.2 Ceratina calcarata | reverse complement strand
GAAATACTTTGATTTAATATATACTTGATCACTTTTTCTGTTCTTCAGGCTCTGTGTGGTCAACAGTGGTATCAGCTTCAAGCGTCGCGAGCCGTTAATCAAGTCATTGGTCGGATAATACGTCACAAAAATGATTATGAAGCTATCATCCTATGTGACTGTCGATTTGACAACCTAAGTTTTAAGCAACAGCTCTCCGT
>NW_017176095.1:0-200 GCF_001652005.2 Ceratina calcarata | reverse complement strand
TTAATCGAGGCAGCTTTGTCCGCGAACGCAATCGGCACGGTAAAGAGTTTTTTTTTTCTTCATCGTATGGGGTCCCTAGCGATTCTGTTCTACCGTCGTCGCATGGGGTACAGGGAACAGTGCCCCGAGGAGCGTGTGCCCCACATTTTTTTTGTACCATTCTCACGGGCGCTACCCCCACAGAATTTACGAGCCGCTAG
>NW_017176094.1:0-1036 GCF_001652005.2 Ceratina calcarata | reverse complement strand
ATCGCGTTGACATTCTCGGGACCTCAATACGGTTCCGAGAATATTATTATTTCGGACGATATTGAAATTAAATCGGAGAGGCGATTTGGAAATTAACTTATTCCACTTTTAAACAATTGCTTATTCAAAAAAAAAAACTTGATCAGGGTTCGAAAGCGACGTTTGTTTCGGAGTCAATCGCGCAATTGCTCGGATTACCCAAGCGTTCGACCAATATCTCGTTATCAGGACTCGGTGCGAGCTCATCGGGAATAGCTAAGGCACTAACTTCGATTACTCTACAGTCGCTAACCGCACCTGACTTTCTTTTAACGACGGAAGCCATCGTACTTCCTCGTCTTACGTCTTACTTGCCAGCCCGTAGTATCATGGAGATAGATCTAAGCCAGTACGCAAACATAGCGTTAGCGGACCCACAATTTTATATCTGAGACACCATAGACGTGATATTGGGGGCTGATGTTTAGGCGCAATTGTTACGGTTCGGCGTGCGCAGGTTTGCTGGTTCGCAGCTGACTGCCCAAAATACAGCGCTCGGATGAATTTTGTCGGGACCGGTACAAGCGAGCGCGTCACGGCGGGCGGAGCCCTCTACTCCGGCCCAGGCGCTACATTGAGTTTCAGTACAGAACCTTGACGAGAAGAGGAGGTATGCGAGACCCTTTTCGGTGAGTCGCATACGCGCGATTCAGATGGCCGATTCGTAGTGCGGCTTCCTCTAAAGTCTATTCCACCGGCGGTGTCCGCGGAGACGCGACGCATAGCGCTAGGTTCGCTCTTACATATGTATAGGCGGTTTTCACGGAACCCGAAACTTGAGGAAGCGTATTACTACTTTATGTCTACATATGAACGACTCGGGCAGATGACGCGTCTTCCAGCGACAGAGATCGATAACTCTCGGGCATGGTATTTACCACACCATGCAGTTGTCAAACTTACTCAACTGACTCCGAAATTGTGAGTAGTTTTTGACATGTTTAGATTGACAGGCGACAAGCACCGATTAAACGACTTTCTTATGCCAGGACCGGCT
>NW_017176093.1:0-200 GCF_001652005.2 Ceratina calcarata | reverse complement strand
ATGTAAGGATGTGTGCGGGCACGTGTCGTGTCGTCAGACGGCGCGTGTAGGACCCACCGAGGCCGGTGGTTCGGTGTTTGCATTATTGGTGATCGTCCGAACGGATTCGAGATATTGGCCGGTATTCAGTGTCGTTGCTTATTCATAAGATCGTCTTAAGAATTTGTTATCCCTGTCTATCCCATATTTCCAGTCCTTGT
>NW_017176092.1:0-200 GCF_001652005.2 Ceratina calcarata | reverse complement strand
TTAACAGATTCTTCAGCAACTGGTATGTGATGGAATCCATCCTTCAAATCAAGTAAACTAAAATACCTTTTGCCTTTCAACACGGCCAACTGATCCTCAATAAGCGGAATGGGATAATTATCTCTAGCAAGATGTTTGTTTAGTTTACGGTAGTCGACACACATCCTAAATTCACCATTCTTCTTTTTCACTAATACAAT
>NW_017176090.1:0-200 GCF_001652005.2 Ceratina calcarata | reverse complement strand
ACCTGAAGGGAAAAACCCCGGTGTTACCGGACTTGGGACTTCTCACGTACGCGCGGTCGTCCCCACCCTCTCTTTGCGTCTCGGCAAAACAAAGTGAGAGGGTGGTTTCAAAACCCCAAGGACCATGCTGATTGGAAGGTCAACGATTCCGAATGACCAGACAGGGTGGTCCTCAACGTTTCAAAGGGGACATTCGAAGA
>NW_017176089.1:0-200 GCF_001652005.2 Ceratina calcarata | reverse complement strand
ATATGAACTAACTTCCGTCCTGTCTTTCTTTTCATTTTTTGTTATTAGGTGAAGTTTCGCCTTCTTCCATTCCATAGGAAATCGTTCATTGTTGAAGCAGTTGTTCATAAGGTATAGTAAAATTCTTTTGTCCAATTTCCAAAGTCGCTTGATGGTTTCGTTTTTGATTCCATCCGGTCCTGGAGCTTTATTTATCTTAG
>NW_017176088.1:0-200 GCF_001652005.2 Ceratina calcarata | reverse complement strand
CTGATCTCCTTTAACGGGATCAGTAACAGGTACTTAGTCAGTACGTCTTGGATGGAGAGAATGTATTTATTGCCTCTATTGGTAGGGGTTAGTGGTCCGAGTATGTCCATCGCGATTTTGTCGTTAGGTTCAAGCGGCGTGTCGGGAATGACCGCGGGTTCTTTACCTCGGATTCTTATCAATTTTTCCCTCTGACACGA
>NW_017176087.1:0-200 GCF_001652005.2 Ceratina calcarata | reverse complement strand
GGTACCCCTCTTTCACTGCCAGATCATGCTACGCAAACGTCAGCCGTGATCGAAGAAACGTAAGACACTAATCTAAATTTTTAACTAACTAATTTTTAATAATTTTTAAATCGGTGATTCACTAACTGGTGTCAATGCTTTATAGGCTTCAGGAATCTCGTACTGATCCTCGAGGGGTAGTCCTAATATCGCTGGCAGCA
>NW_017176086.1:0-200 GCF_001652005.2 Ceratina calcarata | reverse complement strand
GATGAGTTCATTGCAAAAATTTGTGTTGTTGGAGGATTCCTTGATAATGCATCTGTATTCAAGTTTGTGGTTCCTTGTTTGTAGACAATTTCGTATTCATATTCGGACAGTTTTAGTTTCCACTTCCATAGTCTTGATGTGGGACCCTTAATGTTGTGTAACCAGACTAGTGGTTTATGATCAGTTACTATCTTGAATTT
>NW_017176085.1:0-200 GCF_001652005.2 Ceratina calcarata | reverse complement strand
GGCCGGCCCCTTTCCATATCTGGTATAAGTTTGGTCGATATAATCAGCTTCGAGTCTAACTTTTGTTTTTCGGAAGAGAGTGTATTTAAACAGCCTAACCTAACATTAGGTTATTTATTATAACGTATTCTTATTCTACTCAGAGTTTTTCGGCCAGCATCGCATCTATACTTGCTAGCGCAGCAGGCAAAGCGGCGATA
>NW_017176084.1:0-200 GCF_001652005.2 Ceratina calcarata | reverse complement strand
TACGGAGTCTGGCTGTTTGTTTGGTCGAAATATTAATGGTCTAGCAACGACCGGAGACAATTTAACGTTTGCAAATGTTAGAGGTTTTAAATAGAAAAAATGCGTCGCGTTTATAATATCAATAAAAATAAAGAAATTATTGGAAGTCTATATCCAAAAGCAAATTCATCTCACTCTCATTCCCTGATCAGTTACATCTT
>NW_017176083.1:0-1037 GCF_001652005.2 Ceratina calcarata | reverse complement strand
CGTCAGGAACCTCCCATTTCAATATCTTACACTAGTTCTGGGACATCCTGTATACCGGTGTCGGCCCGAAACTCCGTTCTGAGTTGTAGGCCTACCGATATTTTCCAAGGAAAATTGCCAAGCACCAGCTGTGGCACGACGTGCTCGTGACAAAGTTAATTGCGGGGTGCATACCGCAGCAAACTAGTTGAAGTGCCAAGGAAAGAGTTCGGAGTGCTTACAACACTCTGGGTTTTCTGAGGCACAGTTCATTGATATGCAGAAAAAGTGTTGTTCTCTTCTCGTGTCGACAATCAAACTACAGTCCGCGCTAAGCGAATACGAACTGATTTATCTCGTATTTCGCTGATTTGAAGCACGAATATACGTGCAAATCTGATAATTTGTGTTTTCTCGATTTACAGACCCATAGTTAAGGAATCCGGTGTCAGGTACAGAGTCTGACGAAACAGAGCGATTCTCTCCATAGTGTACATCATTCCTTTGATTCTTGAATAAACGATGGTATGGTTTTCTCGGGAAAACATTCGAGTTATCATTTGAATAAACCCACTTTTCATCCTCCGGCTCCCAGTTAGGGCAACCATCCCTAACATTAATGTATGAAGAATTCTGAAAAAATCACAACTGTACTTCTGTACGAGTAGTACAAGTGTGAATTTTTTCACATTTTTATATTGCAGTCTGAAATAGGAGCAAATTTTCAAATCACTATTATAAATTTTAGTACTGATTCTCAGTTGAATTTAATTAACAACTTCATTTTCCTCGAAATCCACAAAATTTACGAAAAAAATGCATAAAATCAAATTTATAAAACTATGCATTATCTTCAAAAAATTCATTTTTGTGAAACGTTATAATTTCAGAGATAAAGTGTTAAAATTCTTAACAAATTACTTTCAGATAAGATTTTAAAAACAGATGGTACAAATATTTGTAGAATTCGTTTGGTTTCAAGAATTCCTATCAGCATTATATCCTTATCAGCATTGTTACACCATTAATCACTTACGTGACTATAAAGACAACGCTGC
>NW_017176082.1:2132-3709 GCF_001652005.2 Ceratina calcarata | reverse complement strand
TGTTTCATTATAGACATTTGCAGAAAAAATTCCTGAGAAAGAGCATCAATATATGATTGCGTCTTTAACCGAAAGATTCCTGATCCCTCAAACTGAAGTTGAAGCTTGCGTGCGCAAAACAAAAGTAATATTAGGTATGATTTTCATAACAATTTTCGAAATAACATCATTGTTAAAGTAATAATACTTCTAAAAACTCTACATCTACTAATCAGCTTATCATAGTATATGTAATACGAGAAAACGTAGAGTGGGGAAATAAGCCAGCCCGATCGATTAAGAAGAAGAAGACAAATATTTATTTTGATAATTCATGGTTACGTTAGTTGATAGTTACCTAATTTATTTGATCTCATGGTTACATGATGTGTTAGAAGTTAGTTGTTTAGATATCCAAGATACTCACTTGTAAAAGAACACTCGAATGAAACGGACCGCTGCCAGTGAGCAGAGCTGACTAATTATTTGTGAAATTTATATTAACTCTAAATATATTTCTATTTCTATTTCTCTGAAATAGTGTAGTGTTTATACTCGAATAACCATATCAATCATAAAGCTTAATATTAAAAAAAATTTTAATCTATTTTCCAGACGATTTTATATCACTTTACGTAATGTTCGAAACCAAAGGCGAAAACAATGATAGCGTAAGGAGGGCCACCTGTACGTTGGCTTGCTGCGCCCAGGCTCAAGGGGCGGTATGTAAACATTTCCATATTTCTTATACGAGTGAAATAAAAATTAACATTTCACATTCCATTTTTATTTTTTATAAGTAGATGTCTGGTACCAACATCGACACAGCTACCTTGCACAATATGGTTACAAACCGCTTTGCCTCAGATGTCGCGAAGCCGCTACTCCACGCAGCCGTGGATGCATGCGCAGAATTAGGTAATTAGACACAGTCGTTAACTCCTTCGAGGACACAGTTGCAAGTAACTTGCGATATTTCTTACTGTAGCGACTCTAGTAGCGTGTGTAAATGCATCTGAGATTTATTAGCCGATGTGTTGCATTGCTCCTTTCCATAATGAAACAACATATACAACAGTAAATAACTCAATTTTTGTTCACAAAACAGTTTCCTCATTTCAATGTAAATGCATTTCTCTTTTGTTTCGTAAATTGTTTCCAACTTTCAACGGTGAATACTCAGTGAGAATACATTCACTAATAAAGATGAAAGAAAAATGCTCGGCACAGCGGCTAACGCAATGCATGATTTTTCACTCACTTGCCACGATCTGACAAGGAAAATTTAGAACAAGAGTATAATATATGGTATTGAGTATACTACAACTATCCTTAAAAAACAATTTCGAAAACATTGTTTCCACGCGGAGTCGAGTTAACCTTAAGTTTCCTTTTTACAGTATTTGGAGGATATGGAGACGAATTCAAAACGCATATTTAATGATATTTTTAATAACATATTATTAGATTTACATTAGTGGAATTGTGAAATATTTAGCTTTTGCTCGTGTTGGACTTAAGACAATGCAAACGTCATTTGACAGTCATGTTCATAAAATCTTCAATAATTTTGAAGTGAATTGCACGAATATTTGTAG
>NW_017176082.1:0-1365 GCF_001652005.2 Ceratina calcarata | reverse complement strand
GAACAATTTTAAATTTCGAGGGAAGGAATTTTTTAAGATAAATTTTTTTTAAGAAATACCAATATTCCGGGCCACTTACTTTTCATTTAAGAATCCACTTTCTCCTTGTCCATCTGATCGTTAGTCAATTATATCGTCTATCATATCGTCATATCTTTTCTAATAAAAGAAAAAAACTTTCAGTTTTCGTGAAATATCTCGGATTTCACGCTACTTATGAAAAAAGTGTAACAGGTTTGTTGCGTTTTTTTCTATTGGAAAACAGTTTTTGGATTGCTTAAAAGAGAGAAGTTTGCGAGAAACAAAATTCGAATTTTGTCGAAACATATGGTGCTCTGTAGAAAGGTTTCTTTTAATACTGATTTGCATACAATTACATCTTCACTAAAATGAGGGCAGTCCACACGCCACAATACGACGCACAAAGATTTAAATCCTAACAAGATCTTTATTGCTCCTCATTAAATTCTGTACAAAAATGAGTCATATGAAAAACCTGCATGTGTAACTCTCGCGAAGGAAAAAGTGAACGTTATGTTTGTAGACCTAAGTAAGTTATATACATGTACAGAGAGTTTGAACAAAAGCGGTTAATGTCGTTCTGAGCTACAAACGATTAAAAATTTCGAAAAATCGCAGTTTTTCATGTCTTTCGGTCTAAAACTAAGATCAATTGAACCATTTTTATATGTTTCGATGTGTTTAACTTTTTTAGACGACATGGTCCGTCCCCATTTCCAACTACTATCTTTCCGCAAGTTTCTGACAAACCTCGAATAATAGTTTAAAAATCCGATTAATGACCTCAACTCTGCAACGCTACGCGGTTCTGCTAACGCTTGTATTGCTCTAATTCGGTCTTCCGAAATATGAATGCCGTTACTATCAATGTCGTTACCTAAGGACGATACACGTGTTTGTGCAAAACTACATTTCTCACGTTTAACTGTTAGACCATACCTTTGCAATCGTGCAAGGACTGTACGCAATCGACTATCGTGCTTGTTTAAAAATGGAATACGTTAATTTCCAAATTGCTTCTCCGATTTAATTGTAATCGTCCGAAATAATAATAATCTCGGAACTGTATTGAGGTTCCGAGAAAGTCACCGCGATAATATAAAAACATAGTTACACGTGCCGAGTTTCTTGCCGGCTCGGTCGTTTTAACGGTCGCGATGTTTAGATTCCGCGACCGGAAAAAGTTCGAATCGAGCAGAGCGCGACGGAGTAAGACGTAGACACGTGCGTGACGTGTCACCTGAGTGCGAGCGAGATAGAAATACCTCGCGATTCCCACCTCGCGACGTCCGAGGTGAAGGACGATTTCGGCAAGACGATCATTCCCTTGTGAGGTTTCCGTGA
>NW_017176081.1:0-200 GCF_001652005.2 Ceratina calcarata | reverse complement strand
CTATTGAAAATGGATTTTGAATAATATTAATTTGTAATTCTAATCTCTTAATGTCTTCGAATCTGGTGGTAAATTCATTTTGTAGTTCTGCAACAATTTGTTTAAAATATTCGTAATTTATATTTTGTGAACTTTGTGGCAGGAGAGACATTAATTTTGGAAAACTTTGAACATTTTTGTTGGATAATTCCTCCGACCAA
>NW_017176080.1:0-200 GCF_001652005.2 Ceratina calcarata | reverse complement strand
TTACTCTTCATGTTTCTTGGTATTTTTTAGATGCTGTAAGGGCCGCCGGCAATGTTCTGTCAAGGAGCGAGTTTAAGACGATGATGATGAGTGCCTTAAAAGCAGGGCAAGAAAGGGCGCGCGCTCGCAAGAGTCGCGCGATAAATGAAATACGTGACACGTGGGTGTGAAGTCCACTCACCACAAGTAACTTTAATACG
>NW_017176079.1:0-200 GCF_001652005.2 Ceratina calcarata | reverse complement strand
TTTTATTTTATTAGCTTGTGGTGGCGCAGTGGACCCACGAGGATCCCCTGAACTGTGGAATCGGCCTTTTATCGTCGACAGCCTGACAACTGCCTCCGGTATCTCCGATGTACTAGCCGTGACTTCACCGCCTGGTAATGACTCTGACCTTTCATCGCCGTGCGGGGTTTCAAACGCGCGCGGGCTCACCCCGCGGCAGA
>NW_017176078.1:0-200 GCF_001652005.2 Ceratina calcarata | reverse complement strand
TATATGCATCTCAGCCGAAGGTACCTAGTTAGTGACTGTAAATATATCCTCAAAAATACCTCAGAATTCCACTCTCCAGGTTGACTTTCTTATTACGTCCGTTGAAATACATTTCTTCACGTGTTTTGAAGCAGATTTCATGTGCTGTTCGTACATATGTAGTATACAAGTCGACTTATATGCGCTTAAGCCGAAGGTAC
>NW_017176077.1:0-200 GCF_001652005.2 Ceratina calcarata | reverse complement strand
CAGCAGTAACCCAAAGAAAACTTTCTGGTATTTGGTGTGCATGCGCGAAGTTGGAGAAGAAACAACTGACTTGAGGAAATACAAGCCTAAAAATTGTGGAATTTTTTATGTTCTTTTAGAACATATTTCAATATTTTTCGATATTTTGACCAAAAAAAAATTTTTTATTTTTCCGAGATTTTTCGATTAATATCGACAAT
>NW_017176076.1:0-200 GCF_001652005.2 Ceratina calcarata | reverse complement strand
GGATACAACCTACTCTCCTCATCATCAGGAGGGAGGTTATGTGCGTGGGTGAATATCACCAATTCTGAATGGTTGTCCAGTATTTCCAGGTAAAGTAATTCGCTGTATTGAGCTACCAATCATGGCCTGTTTAGCCACAGTCAGCCGGGAATTAAAGACGTAAAAATCTCGTACGATGGGTGCCCAACCCCTAAAAATCA
>NW_017176075.1:0-200 GCF_001652005.2 Ceratina calcarata | reverse complement strand
GTGACTGTAAATATATCCTCAAATATACACCAGAATTCCACTTGCCAGGTTGATTTTCGGGTTGTTTCAGTTGAAGTAGATCTTCTTCACGTGTTTTGAAGCAGAATTCATGTGTGGTTCGTACATATGGAGTATACACGTAAATTTATATGCATCTAAGCCGAAAGTACCTAGAAAGTGACTGTAAATATATCCTCAAA
>NW_017176074.1:0-200 GCF_001652005.2 Ceratina calcarata | reverse complement strand
GATCTTTCACTTTCATGATTAAGTATTTTTTTAGATTATGTAAAATAAATGCAGTTTCTTGCATACGAACTTTATTTCTTGCTTATCTACCTTAATTACTGTGTCTATGTTTAATTATTTCTGAACATGTGTCAACATCTCTTTTTCAGTGTCTTTAAAGTTTACCGATAGATCTCTTGATCGATGTTGTTTCTAGTTAG
>NW_017176073.1:0-200 GCF_001652005.2 Ceratina calcarata | reverse complement strand
AACATTTTTGCAATTCGTTTCATCTCATCAAGGAGCGATCATTTATCGGAAGTTATAAAAGAAGTAAGAAAGTTCATACAAAAATTTAACGTAAATGCTAATTGCACTTGGAAGACGAAAGATTTTTGAATACGTAAGAGAGGATAATTGGAACGTACAAAGAGATATGCGAAATGAGAAATGAGCGCGGGTGGATGTAC
>NW_017176072.1:0-200 GCF_001652005.2 Ceratina calcarata | reverse complement strand
ATACTATATCTTACATATCCATATATATATATATATATATCTCATTAATCAATATTAATTTTACATTAAAAATCCTTATGTATTGGATATAGAATTTTAACGTTTAAAGTCTCATTTGATTATCATTATAGAAAGATCGTCTATTGTCAAGTATTATCATATTTTATATTTTACTTTACCCAGAGATACATATACACATA
>NW_017176071.1:0-1037 GCF_001652005.2 Ceratina calcarata | reverse complement strand
AAAAAAAAAATAATATATGAAGTTATACTTAAAATACGTAACATACGCAAGGATGTGACACCTCCCTCCTTATGAAAATAAATTTTGGGCTAATGTCCAAAATTTATTTTGTACATATTAATAATTTTGATTTCCCTTTTTCTTTTAATCTTTCATACTTTCTATTTTATTTTTCAGTTCTTGGACCGTAATTGGCTTGTTTACTTCCTTCTCGGATGCGCTGGGTTGATTGTGACTGCTGGATTCCATGTCGTAGGTTGATTCTGCTTTTCCATGGAGATGGACCAGAAGATATGTGATGGACGAAAATATGGCTCCCAATATATGTATACTGCATCCATACATAGAATGTAAAGTGTATCCATTAATTACAATGTCAATAAGACTTTTAATAAATTTGAGAATAATAAATATTCCTATGAGAGCTGCGCTTATTGATCCGAATTCCATGAATCCTTCCCAAATCCTATTGATTGCTGATTATGTAATTTTCTCGATTGCTTGCTCGTTCAATATTCTGTTAATTGAGATGGTATTTGTTTCTTCGTTGGTCATTCCTCTGACAATCTCATGCACTACTGCTGGTTTTTCTGTTGGAAACAAAATATGGTCTCGTAATTGTTGTAATGCTTCTTGTGAATAAATACCACTTGTGGCTAATGAGGTTGGAGTTAAATAATTCCAATTTAGTTCAGAAATTGGTTTCGTCTTCTGAGGTTTCTCCGTAATCATCGGGGATGGTGTAAGTTTTACCCATTGATTATCGATCTTATAAATTGTTGGTAATAATGGATTGCATTGACGTTTAGTTCCGTATCTTGTCAAAATCCTTGTTTTTGGCGACAAGAAATATGTTGCATTGTTATGTGTTACTGGTAATTCATTGCAACAGTCTTCTGTTTTTCGAACTTGTACGTTTACTGGTATACATTGGAGAATGTGTATTACTTCTCCCGCATTTACGACAATATATCCAGGTTTCTTTGCGACTATGTATGCAAATTCTTCTGGGGTTAAAGATATTAGAGATAAAGCAC
>NW_017176070.1:0-200 GCF_001652005.2 Ceratina calcarata | reverse complement strand
TTGTGTGATTGTGTGTTTCATATTTTTGTGTTCCTTGAATTGTGATTAAGGTCAATGAATAAACATTGTTCAATCTGTTTCTTTTTATTTTTATTCTGATATTATTCATTTGTTTGTGTCACTTAGTTTGTGTTGTCTTTGTAAGTTGTAATGGTTTTGGTTTTATTATTTTCTTCTTATTTTTATTAGCAGTTTGGTTA
>NW_017176069.1:0-200 GCF_001652005.2 Ceratina calcarata | reverse complement strand
GAGGCCTCCAAGATCAATTCGGAGTTGGCCCGTCGCTCCTGTATACCCTTAAGAGCGTGGACGATCCACGTTCTCAACGCGGGATTCCATTATATCCATCATCTTCCTCCTGGGAATTCCTGTGGAAAATCATCAATTCTTACATCGAGGGATCTTTCCCGGGCCACTCTACACCGTAGAATCCTGTGGATGGCGACGTC
>NW_017176068.1:0-200 GCF_001652005.2 Ceratina calcarata | reverse complement strand
ATCTACATACATGTATATAGAAAAATATAATATAAAATTATTAATAATCACTATTTATAATTTTGTAAAATACACTATTAATACAGAAATATAATATAAGTTTTAAAAATTTTTAATACGTATTTTGATTTGGTGTTTACTTTTTAACACTAATATTATATAATTAAGCAAATAAAATTTCTGAAGTAAAAACGTATATT
>NW_017176067.1:0-200 GCF_001652005.2 Ceratina calcarata | reverse complement strand
GTTTATTATTCGTCATTTTCTTAAAACGCTTCGAATTGAGTGGAGCAGTTGTTCACGCGTCAAAGGCAGGGCGTCCAGATCCGAGCTAACGCTCCCGATTCGTAGCTCGCGCCAATCGAACGCTCTGATTGGTCGGGGTTTCTTCTTAATAACTCCTCAACCACGCCTTGGGCAACTTTTTCGCTAAGGAAAATGTTGTT
>NW_017176066.1:0-200 GCF_001652005.2 Ceratina calcarata | reverse complement strand
TTTCGGAAACATCGCATGCGTTTCTTTTCGTCTATGTGTAAGTGAATCGCATCGAACTTTTCATCTATGAGTAAGTGGACAGCGGGTGTGTGACCCCTACTTTTGGTCCTCGAGCTACCAATTCTCGGCTAGCTAACACTGGGGCCCAGGGGTCTCGCGATTTATCCCACACGGCTCGCTTCCCCTGTTTTTCGCCCGTA
>NW_017176065.1:0-200 GCF_001652005.2 Ceratina calcarata | reverse complement strand
CTGTCGTCATTCAATAATTACTTTATCTGGGTTTTGCATTCTGCAAAAGAGATCCTGGATATGCATACATCACAGTATGATGTACGTTTCTTTGTATGTACAGGTATCCTATTGAAATATGTGTATTTGTCACTTGCACGCGTTTCGTGCGTACTAACAGTACCTAATAATAACAGTATGTAATAATAGGAGTATCTTGT
>NW_017176064.1:0-200 GCF_001652005.2 Ceratina calcarata | reverse complement strand
GCGCGGCTTTTTCAGTACCGTATGGTGGCGCGCACATATTGGAGCCCAAGGGGCTTTCGGACTCCTGAAACTAATATTGGCGGGAGGAAACCGATGCAAAGATTGTTGGCAGTAAAATTGGCGGGAGAAGACCGAGGCTGATGCAGCTGTTAATAAGGTAAGTATAGTGATAATTGATGTAGGTATATAGGTTCGTTAAT
>NW_017176063.1:0-200 GCF_001652005.2 Ceratina calcarata | reverse complement strand
CTAATAAACATACGAGGCGATCTGCTTTTGGTCACGCCGGGCAGTGCCCGTCAAAACGGCTTTTCTCGGACGGCATACTGCATCAATATGCCTGACGGCCGCTGATTAGGTGTAGGGATGCCCAGCGTTGTAAAATCACAAGGAAAACGATTGTGGCGATAAAGGGCTGCAGCCGAACGACTTCTCCTGTTCATCGCCGG
>NW_017176062.1:0-200 GCF_001652005.2 Ceratina calcarata | reverse complement strand
GGGGGGGGGGTTAGGATAGAAAGTTGAATTTTACCATTTGGTTGGGCCATTTCGTTGGAACTTTTAGAAGAGAAAAATTAGTGTCGCGTAATTAACTGCTCGCGAAGAAGAATAAATTCGCATTAAAACGTAGAGAAACGTACCTAAAAGTGAAGTGGGATGAAAAACGAAAAGTAAAACGGGATGGAATAACGGAGACG
>NW_017176061.1:0-200 GCF_001652005.2 Ceratina calcarata | reverse complement strand
CGATATTTTGAGGAAAAAAAAAATTTCGATTTTTCCGAGATTTTTCCAAGGGGTATCCCTTCAAATTCTTCCAAATTTTCGTTTTTGGCCAATAACTTCCAAACCGTTGGATTTACTGGAAAATTGCATGAAACCTTTCTTGTAGGGGATAACGAGATCTACAATTTCCATATAAAAATTTTTCGCTAGCGTCAATAGTT
>NW_017176060.1:0-1038 GCF_001652005.2 Ceratina calcarata | reverse complement strand
CATTTTCAAAATGGTGGAGGAATCAATTCCTCGCAGATACATTTTTATATGCATACAATGAATTCATTCGTGTAATAAAAAATTGCTACTGTTCATTTGCAATACTTGAATAATGAACTGAACGTAAAACTGTATATAAGAACTAAATTTTATATACCCTGCCTGGTATTGGAACGATACCGGCGTGTAAGTGAAAAGAATTTACGGTCGGGTCACTTCAGGAACGATATTCGAGCCACGTCCGCGTACCACTCGCTTTCTTTTATTATCCGCCCGCGTACGTGCGGCTCCGCCGAGACGACAAGCTTCGTTTCTGGTCTCCGATGAAAACGAAGGAAACGCAATTAAATTTTGTCCCGCGATACGACAATCTCGACGGAACCACACCGTGTTGAAATAAATTCGCCCGAGGAAAATTAAACGGGGACTAACGCTCTCGCTAATTAGACGTGTAACGACCGACTATTACGTTACGCGGCGCGCTCGAGAAGATGAAGAACCGCGTGTGTGACACTGAAAAATACGAGTTTTCAGCTAACAAGCCCCGCGGAAACGAAAACCGTGTTTAAACAATATTCGTTGGAACGGAACGGACAAGAACCGCGGGGGAGATTTAACGGATTGCCAGAACGAGATTGAGAACAAAACGGTTCGATATTGGAGTTTTCGGAGAGAGGTAATTTAATCTTTTAATGCTCCCCCTCGATGGGACTTATAAATACTCGCCCGGATTTAGAGCTTAATATTCACTGAACGGTGGCTGTGTTCCATAGTTGGCATAAATATTGTCAAAGGACAGTTTACGAGCATTTCGAACTGAGATAAGTCGTAGTTAAGATCGTAATCAATTAATCTCATCTGGGGATAATAACAGTTTGTTGGCGAGCAGTTCGAAAGAATATTAACAGGATGCAATTAACGTTTCTTCGTAGGTCTGTCACTTCCACTTGACACAGTTCCTTTGAACAAAGGCTATGTAAATACGAGAACGAATTAATATTTATATAGCACAAATATACAGATTATTCCAATAGTTTG
>NW_017176059.1:0-200 GCF_001652005.2 Ceratina calcarata | reverse complement strand
GATGTTTGTATTGAGAACTAAATTTAATTTATCGTTTTTTTTTTAAAAGCGATACAAGTTTCAAGGAAAATAAGAGTACCGGCGAGTCGGTTAATTCGTTTTCTGATAAGAAAGTTTCTGAGTTGTTCGGGCATGAATAACCGCGGTCAAGATTATTAGGAAACGACCGGAGCGGGAAGAAAAGGACGCCCGCACGATTT
>NW_017176058.1:0-200 GCF_001652005.2 Ceratina calcarata | reverse complement strand
TTTAAAGCTTGTCTGGCATATAAGTGACTGTACTACTGATCATATACATATACGTTATTCAGAATCATTTATATTAACACATACATTTATTCAAACATATGTAATATGCTTTATTCATACAATTATCATACTTTTATTCATACATGTTGTTAGGGATAGGTGGCCCTAACGAGGTTCAGCCGGGAGAACGGGTGTTATGC
>NW_017176057.1:0-200 GCF_001652005.2 Ceratina calcarata | reverse complement strand
GAAGCTCTTCAATTTCCCAGAATTTAGTTAAATTATGGTTGAGCGTCTCAATCGACGTGACTTTCATATTAGCTTGTCGTTTGCAACGTTCGTCGAAATTCTTCCGGCAATAATCCAACCGAAGACCGTATTTTGCATTATTGCGCCGCGATCGTTTATTGTTCGTTGTCCAGGACGCAATAATTTGAGATAAATCTCGG